>NC_050592.1:26409082-26574082 GCF_013368585.1 Megalops cyprinoides
TGTTGTTTACCATGTCAAAGACCTTGTAGCATACCGTTAAACTGTATGTTTCTCACACTAAGACACTCTCTTCCCCTCTCTCTCCTGCTGCTGTTTGTCTTTCTCTCTCTCTCTCTTTTGTTCCTTGTCATTTCTCTGTCTGTCTCTTCCACAGATCTCCTAGGAGAGGGTGAGTAGTGTGAAGGGAAGGATTTCAGTACCCCCCTCTGCCTGTAGGCATCTACCTGAGCTGTAGCTCTTAAACACTGACAGGCTGGTCACTGTCCTGTTAATCCTCTGCTCTTGTGTTTTTCTAAGTGTCGCTCTGATCTCAGTAGATTTCCTCTCTCTCTTTCTTTCTCTTTCTCTTTCTCTCCCTCTCTCTGCTTGTCTTTCTTTTGGGCTGGGGTCTGTGGGGGGGATGGGCGTGGTCACCCACAGACTCCCTGACCGCTCCCGCGGCGCCCGCGAGCACTTCTGAGGCTCTTCTGTCCGAACCCGCCCTCGCTGTAGACTCCGCCCCCGCTCCCGCCACCACAGCCGCTGCTGCCACGGCAACTGCTGCCCCGGCGGCCGCTGAGGCCACGCCCGCTCCTGCGGCTGCCGCCCCCGCCCCCGCCCCAGCTGCGTCCTTGCCCGTCCCCCCAGCTGCCTCTGGCTCCACAGACATGGATCTCTTCGGAGGTCAGTGGGTTTCCAGGCAGCTCCAGGACAAATGGGAGGATGGGCAAAGGACACCTACTGCTGAGGAATACCTACTGCTGATGATTAGCTAGGCAGACGTGCTTCTCCAGGGCAACAAAGAGAGCTCACATTGATTCATATATGCACAAAGATACAGTAGCATATTAGCTAAAGGGATTAGCTATAGCGGTGTCCTGCATTAGATTAAGACTCAGCTCAGCTCTGTAGCTCAGACTGTTCTGTTCTTTGTGCAGATTCTGAATTACCACACATATCAACCCCCCTCCCCAACTTCACTTCAAAGCCCCACCAAAAAAAAGAATGATGGAATGATGGAAAGAGTGTTGTGCCATGTGCGGTTAACATAGAAATACTGCAGCACCTCTGGAGTTCCACCTTCACACAAAATGGAGCTCCTCTCAATCAAGATTTACTTACTTTTTTAGATGTGGGTTCTCCATTTTCATAGCCTTTTTCTTATTGCAAAAGTGCTGACCTTTCTCAGAAATGGTGTAATTAGTGACCTGGGATGTGATCAGGCAAACCTCAGTGGTCTCTGCTCTGCAGTCTGAGGTATAATTACATGTGACTGCACTGATCCTTGTGAGAGACTTGCGGTCTCCCACTGGGCCAGCTTGAGGGGTCGAGGCTCCCGCTCTCTGTTGAAGCAGCCAGCACAAAGACAGAGACCGGCCTCTTTCGACGCTGCGCCATGCTTTGCTGAGCTTAGCCGACTTGCTCCTTATAAGCAGGCTGGCCTCTTACAGCGTCATGCTATCTTCTCATTTTGCGTACACGCCATTGTGCACACTGAATGCAGCTCTATACAACTTGAACTGTGTTTCTTTGAATACATTCTTGCTTGGATTTGTTCACACTGCTGTACTGGTTGGTTTGTGCTGTATACTCACCAGACAGTATACAGCTGATGCCAGATCCTGTTTCTAGGGGTCATACTGTCTTTTGACAGTCCTGGTTGTATACAGCTGTCCTCTTTGCTCTACTCCTGGTCTGATTTGTTGTGATTTCTTCTCTTTGTTGCCTCCTCATTTTTTTTTTTTTTTCTGTTCAATGTTGGGTTTTCTGTTTTACATTTGCCACCCCCCCCCCCCCTTTCCGGTACCTCAGACGCGTTTGCGGCCTCCCCAGGCGACGGTCCGGCTGCCGCTGAGGGTGGGGCACCAGCAGCCACGCCCACTCCTGCTGCAGATGCATGCGCTGGATCTGGTGGGTGATGAGACAGTCTGCTTTCCACTGGATAAGAGAATGGGCCATTTTGTGTGTGTGTGTGTGTGTGTGTGTGTGTGTGTGTGTGTGCGTGTTATTGGAAGTGTCTACGCCATTGAGGAGAAAGTGGTTGAGTGTGTGTATGTGTGGGCCTGTAAAGGGTGACCCCATTGCAGTGTGTGGGTGCAGTTTCATTAGAAGCAGCTGATGCAACCAGTGACCATTCGTCACCGCGCCTTGGGACCCGCTGTCCCCTTCCACCCCTTCACCAGGTGCCTCTGCCTCTCTCTGCCCTCTTTCTAATCAGCATTACCCCCTTTCTGAGGCTCTTACCTTTGAGTATTCACCTGGCGAATACTCAGGCAGGAAACCTCACTGAGTTTTTTTTCTATATTTTTATGCAACCTCTTCCTAGCTCTCATCTCTGAGGAAAAATGATTTTGCTCTTGAATAATTTGGAGAATTCATTGTGAATCTGTATTGCTCATAGATTTGAGAAGTAGGGTGATGTTTGGAGGCTTAAGAAGCAAGTGACAAAAGATGTGTGGAGCTCTGGTGGGTACAAAGGCATAGAATTTGAGTAGATCCTGAGTAGAATAGTATTTTCATTTGATTCATTTTCTTTAGTCAACATTAACTTTATTCTGCACTGACACTGCTGGCAAAACTTTGCTGTGACTAAATTTAGCCCGTGTGTCTAAGGGCCAGCAGTATACAGTGCCCCCGGTGGCTACTTGTGTTACTGCAGTGATTTTAGTCTCAGATTTGCCTGCTGCTGCAGTATGAATGTTAATGGCATTCAA
The DNA here is from genome assembly GCF_013368585.1 of Megalops cyprinoides. Lineage (NCBI taxonomy): Eukaryota > Metazoa > Chordata > Actinopteri > Elopiformes > Megalopidae > Megalops > Megalops cyprinoides. Next base: position 26,411,776 of record NC_050592.1, read on the forward strand.
CCTGATTTAATTTTGTCCACTCTCTATTCTTCTGCCTGTCTTCTCTTCTCTTTTCTTTTTTTTATTTTCCTGAAGTTACAAGCTGTGAACTGTTGTGTAACTCCCTCCTCTCCCCTCTCTGGTCATCCCCTGACTTCCCCCTTCAAGACCCCTTCGCTCCATCCGAGGGTAGCGCAGACGTTGCCCCAGGGCTGGACCTCTTTGCAATGAAGCCAGCCGAGACCAGCGCTACCGTAGTAACCCCCACCTCTAGTGCCGCGCCGACCATCGCCCCCGTGGCGGCCCCCGTCGCCCCCACTCCTCTCTCCACCTCTGCCACCACCGCGGCTCCATCACTAGATATCTTCGGTGGTAAATTCATCGTCTCGCCCGCGCCTATCTCTGCACTGCATACTGTGATGACACCTGCTCAGTCCCACATCTTTATTCCTCTGTTATTATTATTATTGTTATTATTAATTTATTCATTTGTAGGCATAGAGTTAATCAAAATTTGGTCCACTCCTGCAAATAAAACAAAAGTCCAGATCCAGGCTATGCCGGCCAATGGGGTATTGTCGAAGAGACGCGCCCCTTTGAGGTAGTTGGTGATGTCACCCTGAACGCCGGGTTTGGGACGTACCATTACAGCAACGGGGGTGGCTCAAAGCTTTGATTCAATACCAGCCTTACAGTTACGACTGCAACCCAGTGGAGGCTGGAGGAAAGGTGTGGGGGGTGGAAGATTCCATAAACACCACCGTGTGTGCTTCACTAAGGCCCCCCCTAGCTTTCTCCTCTTCTGTTTGTACTGGAGAGACTGCCTCATCTGAGCCATTTCCTGGGTTTAATTCAAGCTTTTCAGTGACTGTTATCAGCTTTTTTTTAAAAAAAAAAGATTAATCTGATTACTTTTTTCCAGAGATTGTTTGCTCTTTTCTTCCCTTCTCCCATATGCACTGATTTTACACTGAATGTGTGTGTCCTTGTTTGTAGATTTATTTGATTCTATGCCTGAGCAAAGCTCCTCCGCAGCTTCCAAAGCAGACGCTACTCCTAGCGTAGACCTATTTGGGGCAGGTACAGGAGTTGATTTCCTTATTTTCCTCTCCACCTTTTTTTCAGCAGTTTATTTTTTTCGTCCTTTTTGCCATCTGTCCGTTTTCCTGACACGTCTTGGTCTGTCCTCATGGTGGTGCGTGACTCGTGCATGCTCCCCATAAGTGATGTCAGTCGGAGATGTGCTGCTCTTTCCTGGTCTTTCTTACCCCTTCTCTGGTCTCACTCACCTCTCGTTCCTCTCTGGAAGATCTCCCCGCAACCTCGCGAGGCTCCTCTCCTTTACCTGAAGCCAATCTGACCGCCGATCTCCTGTCCGGTGAGTCCTTTCCTCCTCTCCTGACCTGCAGCTCGCTAAAGTCTCTTCCTCCGTCTCATTTCTTGCTTTGTCCAGCTGTTGTCCGGTTGTGTCCAGCTCAATGTTCCTGTTGTGTTCTGTGTCAGATACTCCACTCAGGCCGGAGGGGTTTGTGAGGAAAAATGAGGGCCTTGTGTCATGAAGACGTCCCTACGTTATTTACATCATTTAATTTGTGTCCTAGTTATTACGTTAATCCAAAAGTAATTCAGTGCTCAGTTTTATTAATGAAATGATTTGGCTACAAATATCTGGTTAGCGTAGATCAACAGCAGAACTCACAGCCTTTGGTGTCTATGGCAACACTGGACCTCACAGGCCTGTGTGTCTATGGCAGCAGCTCTGCTCATAGTTTCTCGTGTCTATGGCAACAGCAGCTCTCACTGTCCTGTGGACTCCCTGTCGTCCGCAGTGAGAGACAGTGTGGCTGGAGGAGGTGATAAAGAGTTGAGATAGATCAGAATGTATGAGCTTCTGTATGTGCTCGCATTGGAGTTTGTGTGTTTATAGTTCTCACTCCTGTATGTGTTTTGCTGTATGTGTGTGTGTGTGTGTTAGCGTGTGCATTCTCTCATCACCCTGTTGCTCTCTCCTGCGGCAGATGCGTTCTCTGCACCAGTGGCCCCTCCTGCTGCATCGTCTCCAGTCAAAGATGCCGGCGGCGTGCTGGATCTGTTCGGGGGTGTGTACCTCCCACCATTGGCTTGCACTGTCCCAAAATGCACTGCAAAATGTCGGGGCCATCATGTGGGGGCAGGAAATATTGGGAAAGAATGAGAAAAAAATGTTATATTTTTCCCCAGTAGGTGATCAGTAGCATCCATTTCTTCTTTATGTATTAACTGTAAGGTGATGTAAGTATACTACAAGTATGCTGTGTCATTAATAAAGATGGTAGATCGGTGTAGAAAATGTATTGCTTCTTTGAAAGGGCAGTGAGCAGTCTGCGTCCTGTATGTCTCTACACTTCCACAGTGGCCAGCTGTGTTCTGGGGAACCATCCAGAGAAGCTTATTTCTGACACAAGTCATTCTGAGGTCTGCTTGGCTCTTAGGTCTTTGTGGTTCTGATGTCATCTTGGCTCTGAGGTCTGTGTGGCTGTAATATAATCTCCTCTCTGAAATCCCTCTGATACCCAGTCTGTGGACATTATTTCAGATACGGTTTCACACTACCTGTATGTATGGTTATAAATGTATATAATAGTTTATGGTGATTTCTTTGTCTTTCCAGATCAGTACTGTGCAGAAACAAGTTTGATGTCAGAGAGTCCTAGTTATTACTGATTTCAGGTGTAGACCTCAGGGAGAGTCCTGTATGTGATTGCCTATAGCCATAGACCTCAGAGAGAGTCCTGTATGTAATTGGTTATAGGTACAGAGATCAGAGAAAGTCCTGTGTGTGCTTGGTTGTAGGTGTAGGGCTCAGACCATTTTGTGTGTGATTAGTTTTAGTTGCAGACCTCCTGTACATGCTTGCATGTAGATGTTCTATCACACAGTCAAGTGATTTTAGGGAGTTTGTTGAACAGAAGCAGTAATTGAGGATCTGCAAACATTTATCACTAGAATTGTGTGTGTGTGTGTGAGAGAGAGGGAGTGAGAGAGAGAAGAAGAGAGGGAGAGAGAGAGAGTGAGAGAAAGAGTATGTGTGCGTGTGTGCACGCGCGCGTGTGTGTGTGTGTGCGCGTGCCTGTGAGAGAGGGAGAGAGTATGTGTGTATGAAATGTGTGCATATGAGAATGTGTGCGTATGTGTGTGTGAGAGAGAGTATATGTGTGTATGAAATGTGTGCATGTCTGAGGGGGTATGCAGTATGTGTAGACGGTAATCTCATGCTTTGTCTCCTCAGTGTGGAGGTAACAGCTGATTCTTCTCTACCCTCATGCTGCATTGTGGATGGCTTGGCTCGGTTTAACAGACTCATTTGGTGGTTCTGGTTCCGAGTCCCAACCCACCGCCCCTGGAGCTCCTGGTGCCGACCTGCTGGCTGGTAATTCCCTCACCTGTCTGTTATCACAGTCTTTTGTCTGTCATCAGACCCCTTTTTGCTGACTGCACCCCTTGTCTATGACTATACCCTTTTTATGTGTATGTATGTGACCACAGCCCTTTTGCTGACCACACCCCTTGTCTACGACTACAGCCTTTGTGTGACCACATCCTTTTTGTGTGTATGTATTTGACCCCACCCCTTATATAGGCCCTCACCCCTTTGTTTGGCCACACTCCCTCATTATCTGACCACTATATGCCTACACCAAACCAGCACAAATGTGTGCTTTCATCAAGAAGGAGAGTTTTCATCTGGTACCATTATGTGATCAACAAATCAGATTCTCTGAGTCATCAGAGAGGTGATTAAAGTAACACTGTATGTGTTTGTGTGCATACATGTGTGTGAAGTCTAAGTGGGAAGTGTGTTAGTGGGTGACTGAAATTAATTTCTAATGCATCAATATCTGTATGATTTAAAAGGATGACTTTCTGTGATGTTTGTGCAGGATAGGCCTCTCGCACATGTAGTGTAGCGGTGTATTTAGTGTATAGTGTATCACAGATATGTCGGAGTGTGTTGGAGGTATATAGGAGTGCATGTGGCATGTAGCGTGTGTATTAAAAACATGTTAAAGCTACATAGGAGTGTATGTAGTACTGACGTGTCAGAGGTGTATGGGGTATGTATGAATGTATATACATTACATTAATGTCATTTAGCAGACACCCATCCAGAAAGACTCACATACGTTACAATATTTATGTTACCTATTTGTACAGCTGGATATTTACTGAGGCAATTCTGGGTTAAGTACCTTGCCCAAGGGTACGGCAGCAGTGCCCCAGTAGGGAATTGAACAGGCAACCTTTTGGTTACAAGCCCAGCTCCTTACCACTATGCTACACTGCTGTGTATATACAGTACATATGCGGTATTTAAAAGGGTATGCGTTGCCTGCTTGTTTGATGTCATCTTCCTTCCCTCCTCCAGGGTTGTTGACCCCCAGCCCAGCGCTTGCCCCCACTGCAGCCCCAGCCCCAGCCCAGAACAACCTACTGCAGTCTGGGTTTGACTCAGCCCTCGGATCGGTGCCAGCCCCGGCTCCCGCTGCCGCCCCAGCGGCGCCCTCTGGTGGCTTTGACGCTTCAGGTAGGATGCAGAAGGCCGTGTATTCCTCGGGCTGAAATCCTCTCACTGCAGCTATCCGCAGCTTTTAGAAGGGTGTGGGGGCGGCTTGGTCACGTGATCCTTTGTGTAAAGATTAGATTTATATCTCAGTGGTGTGGATTTGTGGGAGAAGCTTGCAGCTGGAACCAGCCGAAATGATCTAGGAGGATATAGTAATATAGTCATATTTAAGCTTATGAAATGAATGACGAATCCTGTTTGTTTAATGAAAAATGCCAGTAGTAGAATGGCTGTCCTTTATAGAAAGTATGCCGTACTCCCCCTGCAGAACTGACACTCTAACCACACAGCCAAGGACATGTGCTTTATTACTCTGATAATGACCCATAATTCAAAGCGAATACCCATGTTATCTGTTTATTTTGTGTTACCCAGCTATATTTTATCTTCCTATACCAAGAGTCAGTGTAATAATACAGAATGATACTTATGGTTTATTACTTTAAAGCTGGGGCGATACACACTAATGAATGAGAGCCAGCCAGCGGCCCTGTGCTTTTATGGTGAATGTGTGGCGGGCAGTGGAGGGTCCGGTTGATGTGTCCTGTTGGGCCTGTCTAAATGAGTCAGCGCTGAGAGCCGTCATGGTGGAGGCTGAGCTTGGTGTGCATGCCTGGGCGGCCTGTGTTTATCTGCCTCCTCTCTGTGCTCAGCATGGCTGGCGCTCTGACGCTCGCGCATCCGTACACTCGCCACGTTACGTAACTGAAGCTCTACAACTGCTGCCGCTGCGCCGAAGGCTTAACTCCTCAACTCTGCTCTCTCTCTCTCTCTCTCTCTCTTTCTCTTCCTCTCTTCCACATGCACATGCTCTCATTTTCTCTCTCTCTCTTTCTCTCTCTCTCTTTCTCCTGTCTGTCATCTGCTCCTTCCCCTCTCTCTTTCTCTGCCCCTCCTCCTCCTTTTCTCTCTCTCTCTCCCTGCCTCCCCCCCTCTGCTGGGTCATTGCTTGCATTGCTTCCACTGTGTGATTGGTGAGTTCTGGCCTCCTCACAAGATAATTTCCCACTATGCTTTGCAGCATGAGCCATGTTGGCCCTCTGCCAAATCACCGGTATTCCCGGAAGTGTGAATGCTCAGTGAATGCCTTGTTCCTACATTTGTGATTAAATACACGTTTATTTTACATGTTTGCGTGTAACTATCAGGCCCTGTTTTTTTTTTACTAAGAAAATATTTACATTGAATGTAAAAAGAGATTTCAACAGTCTCTGTACTGTTTGAAAAGGTTTACTTTAGGGGCCCATGACTGTTGTTCCTTTGTATTTATATGTATTGTGACAAGCCTGAGTAAGTGCTATGGTGCTGGGGCAATCAGAAATGTCCCTCCCAGATGTGAGTCTGCCCTGACACTTAAGATCATGCTGGAGTGCTTCAGCACAGGCTGTAGTGTAAAGGTATTAATACTCCTCTCTGGTCACAGAGTATTAATGCCGCTCAGTTGTGATAAGAATATCATATTTGTGACGGTATTAATGCTGCAGTGCAGTAGTATTAATACCACATCATCACCGTTCTCCCGAAGCGGAGCCGTCTTCATGCATGCCAGTGTGCCCCTTCCCAGAATTCCACAGTTGCAGCTGCTGTTGTTGTGGAAGTTGTCCTGTGTGGTTGTTATGGTGACCTCCCTCGGTAGCCACTTCATTAGAGATAAGGGAGGAGCATAGTGGAGGTGTTGTCTGCGCTCGGTCTCTGACCCTGCCCCCTCTCTCTGTGAAGTGTTTGATGGATTAGGGGACCTGCTCATGCCCGCCATGGCTCCTCAGGGCCCCACAGCGCCCCCTATGGGTGCGGCCCCAGCAGCAGGAGCACCGCCTGCAAAACCCATCGGGGGAGACCTGGATTCATCTCTAGCAAACCTGGTTGGAAGTATGTATTGATTTGGGTAGGAAGTATGTACTGATCAGTATTGATTAAGTCCTGTGTATATATGTATCGATCAGAGTATGAGATACATATTAATTAACTTTTTGTAGGTTATGTTAAGTATATGTTATGTTGAGTATGTTATATTATTTTAAGAATATGTTTATCAGACTAAGACACATATTGATCAGGGTTGGAAGCATTTATTGATTAGGTTGGGATACCTATATTCTTGATGGGAAGTGGCTCTGCCAATGAAAGACATTAACCTGAGTCTGTTTCTCCCTCAGATCTGGGCATGGGCAACCAGAAGAAGTAAGTGTTCTCTCTGTCTTCTGAGTTTTGTGTGTGTGTATGTGTGTGTGTGTGTGTGTGTGTGTGCGTGAGTGTGTGTGGGTGTGTGTATGTGTGTACTTCCAAATGAAAACAAAGGCAGTACATAAAGTCAGTGATATAGCAACATTATTACTAGTTTGCAGAAAATCTTTCAAACCCAATAGGTATGACAACAATAATATATTAAAGTGGCTTAATATGAACACTGTCATGTAGTAATGAAATATTAACACCATACTGTAGTGATAATACTGCAGCTGGTAGCAGTAGTATGTACCTACTTCATCCTAAAAGGTAATGAGTGAAGCAGACATGTAGACTGGTTAATTCTGGCTGTCTCTGCTTGATTGGCTCTGTCTTGTGTCGGTTTTGATTGATCGGGTCTGGCTGTCAGGTTACATTGGCATTAGTGTGCTGTGTTTCGAGGTGTTGGGTGAGATGACGGATCAGACAATGATTTGCTTGATAGATGTATTTTTTGCCCGCAGGGACATGCAGTGGAATGAGAAGAAGCTGACGGGTGGAGCCAACTGGCAACCCCAGGTAGCGCCTACCAGCTGGGGCGCCCCCGGCTCGCAGATGGTAAGTGTCTCGTGGGGCACTTTGATTGGTGGTGGACGCAGAGGGTGTAGGGCATAGGTTTGGAGGGTGCAGGGGTGCAGGGTCAAAGAGGTAGCTTTGCGAGTTGCCAGTGCAGTCCTTAGTGTGTGTTCCCGTACACTTCAGTTTACTTCAGCTACCAGACTTGCTTCACCGGTTGCATGTTCATGCACATGTAATATTTATGACTGGAAGGAGGACACCACCTGTCCAAACCAAAAACCTCATTTCAGATCCCAGCAGAAGGAGAAGACAGTTATAGGAAATATATCTTACAGGAGATATATCTAGTTTACAAGTGTATGTAGTATGTTATGATACAGTATTAATTTACAGGTTTACATACAGATACTGTAGCAGGTAAAACAGTGTACAGTAATAATATAAATATGTTTGGCTTAATTCACTATAACACATTTTAAGCTTTTTGCAGTAGAATATCATATTTGTTTAAATGCATTTGGCAGTGTACACTAATATACAGCATTGAGATCATACTGTTATACTGAGATTAATGAAGTTGTTTTTGTATGCCCAATGTTTGTGTGAATGTGTATTAATATCGCTCTCCTCTCTTCTCCTACCTGGCAGCCTGGCCCCTCCCCTGGTGCCCCAGGGGCCACACCCCCAACTGGAGCCATGCCCCCACCCATGGGTGCGCAGCCTGGATTTGGCATGGTAAGCGCCCCGTCCCGTCCCTCTGTCAGGCTGTAATGTGGGAAGGCTCTGTGTCTCACGGTCTCCTCCATCCTCGCAGCCCCCCGCAGGTGCAGCCGGAGCTCCCATGATGCCTCAGATGTACCCCCAGCCCATGATGAGGCCACAGTTCCCCGCTGCAGGGGCGCCAGGAGCACCGGTAACCATGCCCTCATCCTCTCACATCCCACACACTCAGTCACTCAGTCAGTCAGTCACTCACTCACTCACTCACTCACTCACTCCCACACTCACACATCCCACACGCTCACTCACTCACTCATTCTCACTCACTCACACACAAATACACACATTAACACTCACCATCCATGCACACACTCACACATGCACACATCGGTACACGCACAGAATGCTAAATACACATACACACACACCAGGCTAACTCTCTCGCGCCCCCACACACATTGTGCATACACAGTGTCTTTCTTTTGCCCAGATGTGTGACATTCTCTGCCCCCCCCCCTCCCCCCACAGCTGTCTCCAGGACCTGCCGCTGCTGTCCAGAGCCCTAAAAAGCCCCCTTCTAAGGACCCCCTGGCAGATCTCAACATCAAGGATTTCTTATAAACCCTCATACCCCAGGTATGTCTGTACTTCCTGTCAGTTGGGTGCTGTCCGCCCCCAGGCACCTAGTGGCAACACGAGTGTCAGCCAGATGCGAGTTAATCCTCCGCTGAAGCACACAGGATGAAGCAGCATGAAGCTCAAGGAATTTAGTGTGTCTGTACTGTAGAGGCAGAATTAAGGCTGTATTCCTGTGTCGGCAGGCACAGATGTTACATTACATTACATTATTGACTCTAACCCAGAGTGGCTTGCATAGGTTACATTTTTTTTTGCGTTATCCATTTATACAACTGGGTATTTACTGAGGAAATTTTAGCTTAGGTACCTTGCCCGAGAGTACAGCAGCAGTGTCCCTGCAGGGAATGGAACTGGTAACCTTTCGGTTGCAAACCCTGCTCCTTACCAGTGTGCTACCATGTACCTTTATAGCTTTCAGACTGTCCGCTGCGCTGTGTTTAGCAGCCCATGTTACTCAGACAGAGTGGGGTTTAGGTTCTGGGACAGAGCAGCGTCCTGTGAAAACTCCATGCTGACTGAGTTCAGAAAGGCAGCCGTAAGACTTGTCACGGCCACCAGCCCATTGTAACTATAAAATATATTTTATAGTGTCACTAAAGCACAGCACTCACCTTGTCTGTATCTCTCTGTTTCTCTCCAGCTGCTCTCTCCCATGACTGGAGCTCCCCCCCAGAAAGTGCACGGTGTTCCCAAACCTCCTGGGACACCAGAAGATCCCGTCCAGTCATCAGACCCTGGCTTCTACCCAACCTCTTCAACCACCCCCCCCCCCCCCCCCTCCCACTCCCTCCCTCCCCTCTTTCTAACCTTGTAGCACAAGCAGTGAAAGTGCCCCTTAGAGGAAAAAAAAAGAGTGTGCTTCTCTCCGTGTTCTCCTTTCCTGAAACTAAAAAGAAAAAAAACAACAAAAAAAGATGGTGTACTTTGATCCTCCCTTTTTCAGTGTTGGCGTTTGAATCGAATGATAGGTGTGTGTGTGTGTGTTGATGCCTTCTCGCGCTTAAGCCCCGCCTTTCAAAGTGACAGGCGGGTGGCTGTCCTGTAGTGACCGGTCTTTGTATCATTTGTGGCGGAAGGTTTTTGGTGTATATAAATTTCACTGGCAATTCCCAGGATTTCTTCTCTCTTCTGTATATCTGCGGCAGAAAGCGTATCGATGTGAATCTGATATCAAACTATGAGTCATGTGACATTAACTTATCTCTTGTCATAAATTTAACTTGTTTCGGAACAAATATACATATATATTATATATATAATATATCAATATGTAATGTGCGGGCTTCTGAAACCTATGACACCCTCCAGTGTTTTTTGTCTCTTTTTCATTTTTTAACTATTTTTTTCTTTGTTTCTTATGTTTTTTCATATTTTGGGTTTAATCCTCAATGTTATTTATACTTTCATGTATTTCTATGTTCAAATTGTCAAATAATCGACCATATGCATTTCAGGATATTTTATCTGCAAATTACGTATTTATCTTTCTTTCTTATTTTGAGAGAAAATGTTATATTTTAGTTATTTCTGTAGATATGAAGGTAAAAACAAGAAAATAGTGAAAACAATGTATTAGAAAGTGAATTGTCCCAAGATTAAATCACAAGGCAATATTGCATATAAACTCAAATATAGGGCCATGGTCTTTTGGTGTCCTAATTAACCAATTAGCACAGCGTTCACAGCAGCCCACACTGAAAGGAGGGTTGGGTCTCACTGTTCTGTTTCTTGTGGAATGATCACTGTCCACATCAGTGAACTCTTGTGTTTGACTCTCATAGTGGTAGTGTTTTATTACCAAACCCAAGTCAGTACTTGTAGTGTTATTTTTGTATTGCTGTAGAAGAAACAAAGATACAAAAGTTTGGTACCTAACCCGCCCATGGGCGTGTCCCAAACCCCTTCCCTGCCTCTCCCCATAAATGTGCACATGGTGTTTTCTGTTGCTCCCCCTATTGGTGAACAGTGGTATAGTAGGTGGCAGCACAGGTGAGGGTCTCTGTGCATCCAGAAGAGGTCACTGTTGATCAGTGTTACTTTGTGTCTCCTTAGGCAGGTCAGTAGACCAGTGGGAGTGGCCTGACTGTAGACTCTGTGCACTCCCGGATATACTGGATACTCTGTGTGTTGTATCATTCCAAGTGACTGTATCGACAACTGTTGTGCAAAAAAAAATGATGGATAGAAAAAGAAGCTTTTCATTTTTGTTGAAGATGGATTCATTTTTGATTGATGACCACCCCCCCTCCCCAGTGCATGTAATTCCTCTTGAGATGCAATAAAGACATTGACCTACAGAGACACCCTTACCCGTCTGTTCTGTCTGCTTCCGTGTGTGTGTGTGTGTGTGTGTGTGCGCGTGCGCGTGCGTTACAGGGAGGGGGTGTCTGGGTCTCGCTGCAAAAGATTGTGTTCCTCCTGAAGGTTTAACAGTACCAGAGTGTCAGTGGAGAAACCTCACACAGGAGCCGCATGTTCCTGTCCTATCCCTAGAGAATAAGAATGCGTTTTTGGGATGTTTTACAATTCATTTTAAGCTGAGACAGCAGGGAGCGGTCACGCCCGCACTCCCTCTATCTGCAGTTCACAGCCCCTGTGGATAGAAAGAGTTTCGATGAAACACTGCATGAGCTGACCGAATCAGCGGGTTCCACGGGCTGAGTGCCAATTACAACACCAGAAACTGTAGGTTCAGACCCCTGCTAAGCCTCAGTTTTTGGTCTTTTAAAACTTTCTGTTGTAAGGTCACAGGAAAAAGCTCTGTCCTGATAGGCCATTTCAGTAATGTAACCCCATCCCACAGCATCCACTCAGAAAATAAATGTGGATGTTATTTCTGACCTTTGTGGTAACCAAAATGAAGTCATGTGCCAAATTCAAGAATTAAGCCAAAATTCCCAGCCCTAACAACAAATTGGAACTACATATGACCAATCAACCACTGCATCTTAGTGGTCCTACAAAATATTTTAAAAAAAGAGTAATTCACTCCCTTCTTGGTGTTAGTGTCTAGTTTTGCATAATCCACCTTAAATATCTTGAAGTCATTTCAAGAGGTGTCACTCTGTGCTCTGTGCTCTCAGCTCTATGCCTTGATCATTACTCCCAGCTCTGTACAGTCATCGTTACTCCCAGCTCTGTACATTCATCATTACTCCCAGCTCTGTACATTCATCATTACTCCCAGCTCTTGACCCACATTTGCTCTACGACACCTTTATCCCATTCAGCTTTCACATCTCACATTTTATATTCAGATCCACTGGTTGCATGAAGGCTAAAACAGTAGCGTCCCACGTGGGTTGCAAAGTTGCAACCTCATTACAAAACCAGTTCCTCAGCCACTAAATTACACATACACAAACACATACTCTCACACACATGCACACATGCACCCAAAACATATGATTTTTAGACACTCTTGCACATAGTCAAAAAGATTCCAAATTTGTTTATTAAACAATCAAGATGAATTTACACTGATTCAATTTCATATATTTTCAACCAATATCCTTATAATATTTAATTTCATAACTAATTAAAATCTCATCTTAAAATGCAAATCAGCATGTGTGATGCAACCCTGACCCTCATTTCTTGAATTTAAATTAAAAAATGTAAAGACGTATTCAGTTGCCAAACCCATCAACTTAGACTCGCACTATGATACAGTACTAAGCATTAAACAATATATTCTGATAGGTTTCCAAAAAAACAACTTTACAATTTCAAATTAAATTAGCACCAAAGATCTCCCACCTTATACAGAGCACCAATATGTGTGTGTGCACAACAGCAACACGACTCACTGCACTGTGCGATTAATACAGGAATGAATAAAAATGTACAAGAAATAAAAAATTTACTAATCAAAACAATTCCTTCTGGAACCACTTACAATTTAGTAATCAAAATGTAATAGTGTAACAAAAGGCAGAAACATATTTCAAAAGGGACGTTAAAGGAATTATTCTGAGCATAAACTCAACACAAGTATAAAAAATGTATTATAAAAAAACCTCATCCTCTTTCTTTTCTACTCTACAGATATGCACCAAATGATTATTTCTCAGAAAAAAATGTGTCTTTTTTTCTGGGTCAAAAACACAAACGCTGTATTCCTGGGTCAACACATCAGAGGGGTGAACCAATCACAACAGTTCCCATTCTTACAGCAATACTGATTATACAAGTCAGAGGGCATCATTCTGCTATTGCCTGAAAGAGCAGACATTATTTCTACAAATAGGTCTAAACCCATCCGTCACACAAAGGTGATGTACTAGTTCCATTTTAGCTGAATGCTTTGCTCTTAACATCCACTAATTCTGTTTCTCAGACCTAATCTGAAAATGTATTAAATTCATAATATTTATCACTTTCTAAGGAAGGCTGTAATCAATAATTAAATAAATAAAAAAAGCAGAACAGCCATGGCACTCTTCAGTTTCTGTTTAAGTCCTGTTGACAAGTTCCGGCAATTTCTCTGATCTTCTGAAGTCTTTTGAAGGCAGTTCGGGTTAGAGGACTGCTGTGCGTTCACGGAGCACTGTGAGTTTAAGGCATGCCGCAGATCTGAGGAGTGGCGCGGGTTCAAAGCATGCTGCAGGTTTGTGGAGTGCCGTGAGTCCATGAGTGCTGCAGGTTTGCAGAGTGCTGTGGGTTCGATGAGTGCTGCAGGCTGGAGGAGTGCTGACACAGAGCCGTCAGTGGTGAGTGTTTCTGGGAGCTGAAGCTAGAGGTAAACAGTAAGGCGGAGCAGAGTCAGTCAGGTGCAGCCGGGCCTCAGGCATCTCGGCACTGGCTGGAGTCTCCGTGGACCCAGTAGCAGATCTGGGCGTACTTGACGGGCGTGATCCTCACGGCCACGTTGTAATCCTGCTGCGCCCCGTTCACATCCACCCAGTGGTGGCCCGAGAACACCCCGATGATCTTCCGCTTCCACTTCTTCTTGCCGGGCTCCTTGAGGCGGACGTAGACGCCGGAGCCGCTGGAGCCGGGCTTGGCGTCGCAGTATTGGTACAGCAGGTCGCCCGACTCCTCCGACACGGAGCAGAAGCGGTACACCAGCTGCCCAGGCCGGTCGTCGTCAAAGCCGGAGAAGTGGATCCGGCCGGCGGGCAGCTTCTGGACGGACGGGATGACGCCCAGGTCCATGAAGCGCTGCTTGTGCGGCCGCTTCAGCTCCAGCAGGGCGTAGTCGTAGTCCACGGCGACCTCCTCGCCCACGCCCCTCAGCCAGCCCTTGGGGACCTGCGTCTGCTTCACCCGCGTCCAGCGGAAGGAGGGCTGCTGGTCGCCCACGCTGCGCCGGCTCCGGCTCTTCCGCCCTCTCCGCCTCTCCCGCCTGCCCCCCTCCCCTCCCTTCCTCCGCTCCTTCCTGCCCCCGCCTCTCTCCTTGTCCCCGCTCTCCTTGTCTCCCCTCTCCTTGCCACCCCTCTCCCTGCCCCCCTTCCTGCGTTTGGAGCGTAGCTTCAGCAGCCCCACCCTCAGCCTCTTCACGCCCTTCACATAGTCCTGGCCGTCGTGGATGCAGTGGGCCGCCGTCAGCACGTGCTTGGGGGACACCAGGATGCCGGAGCAGCCCGTGGAGACCTTGACGGTGGTGGAGAAGGGGTAGTTGGTGGAGAAGTGCTTGTCGGCGATGGTGAAGCGGCTGTCGGTGCCGTACACCTCCCGTCTGCGGCGTCTGCGGCCGGAGGTGGCGTTCCACGCCTCGTTCCCTGGCACCTCCTCCAGGTCTTGGAGGGACACCTCGGTGAGCGTGCGCGTCCCGTTCTCGTACACCGTCTCGTAGGACAGGAAGCTCTCCAGGTCGGCCAGGCTTGGGCGGGGCAGCTGGCTCTGGCACTCGATGCCGCAGGTGCCCCTCAGCTCGTGCTGAGCCTCGGCCGTGAACCCGGGGCTGCTCAGAGGCACCGTGCGCTTGCCCCGCACCAGCGGGACCTTCCTCTGCGGCCAGGTGTACTCATCCTCACCTGCGGCCAGACCTGCAGCCACGGCCAGCGCCGTTAGTGAGAGCAGGAGACACAAGGGTGCAGGGCCCATTGCACAGCCGGGGCAGAGTCTGACAGAGAGGAGAGAGAGGAGAACAAGGTGAGACTCATCACTGAGACACATAGGAGAACATGGTGAGAGTAATCACTCAGATACAGAGGAAAACAAGGCGAGACTGATCACTCAGACACACAGAAGAACAAGGTGAGACTAATCACTGAGACACAGAGGAGAACATGGTGAGAGTAATCACTCAGATACAGAGGAAAACAAGGTGAGACTGATCACTCAGACACAGAAGAACAAGGTGAGACTAATCACTGAGACACAGAGGAGAACATGGTGAGAGTAATCACTCAGATACAGAGGAAAACAAGGCGAGACTGATCACTCAGACACACAGAAGAACAAGGTGAGACTCATCACTGAGACACAGAGGAGAACATGGTGAGAGTAATCACTCAGATACAGAGGAAAACAAGGCGAGACTGATCACTCAGACACACAGAAGAACAAGGTGAGACTCATCACTGAGACACAGAGGAGAACATGGTGAGAGTAATCACTCAGATACAGAGGAAAACAAGGCGAGACTGATCACTCAGACACACAGAAGAACATGGTGAGAGTAATCACTCAGATACAGAGGAAAACAAGGCGAGACTGATCACTCAGACACACAGAAGAACATGGTGAGAGTAATCACTCAGATACAGAGGAAAACAAGGCGAGACTGATCACTCAGACACACAGAAGAACATGGTGAGAGTAATCACTCAGATACAGAGGAAAACAAGGTGAGACTGATCACTCAGACACACAGAAGAACATGGTGAGACTCATCAATAAGACACAGAGAGGAGAAAAGGTGAGAGTAATTGCAGTGTTTGTAATTGTGAAATATAGATACAGTGATTCTGTCCGTGGAAAGGAGTGAAATGGTGTACTACAACAGAACACTGCATTCTGTATGAATCACAACATGCAGAATTATATTACAATAACAATCTGTACTATTACTTATATAATATTACAACAATAATGATGATGAAGACGGCAGTATGAGACAGGATGGTGACGTTACTGCTGCTGATGATGATAAAGCACAACACAGAGAGCGAGAGACACCAAGGAGATTGAGAGAACAGCGACCAATGACATGCTATTTAGCTGGAAAGCTGCCATAGAACAGAGCACATCTGTGAGTGCCAGCCTTCAGAGGCGCTGCGTATTTCTAAGGCACCATGAACTCCTGCAACGGATCCAAAAGCAGCCCTCTGAAATATCTGCAAAAGAGCCAACAGTGCCAACCAACTCCTGATGCTGCTACAGAGCTTAGCCTATTGGTAATCTCTGCTGCTCTTTCCAGAAAATACTCTGGACATCATATTAGTGTCTGCTGTGGCTTGTGGTAAGGACGTGGCATCATACATGCAGGTATGGAGAAAGCATGAGGCTGTAGACGGATGCCTCTGCACGGCATTAGACTACTGCGGCTGCATAAGAATGTGACTGCACAGCTGAAGACCCCTGAGGCAGAGGGGAGACAGAACTGCTCAAATTTACTCCTTAGCTAATTGACCACAACGCTGAGTCCACTGGAACCCAAGCCAGCCTCTTACCCAGTGGAGGCACTTATGCTTTAAGCACCTAATGGAATTTTCGCAGTTCGGTGTAAAATCTCCATTTTCCTGAAACACTATAGTCTGTCTGCATGATAATGTTGAATGAGATGTGTTACAGGTATTTCACCAGAAGGGGGCACACTATTACAATGCATGAGAGGTTCCCCCAGCTCCACACTGCAGTATGCAGCTCTGTGGCATGCAGCACCCTGTCAAAGCTCTCAGTGCCTTGGCCTTTACTGCTGAAGGTCATGGATTCACTGCTCACTCAACACCTAACTAGGAGTGTCTGGTGATGTTCAAACTCAGCTCACCTCCATATTTAGCACATCATCTTCTGCAAGCAGCATCCCCATATATGGAGCATGTCATATGTGCAATATCCCAAATGTAAAAATGCAAAACCCTGCATATATAAACAAAATCCCCTCCATAAGGGGGGGGGTCTTATGAACTGGAGACATCCATGGATGAGTGTGGTTTGTAATGGAGGCTGAAGTCTGTGGCTTGGGGGGGGAGTGGTAGTTACAGTCTGGGGCCAGTGAGGGGTTGGTGGGTGGGGAGGGTGGGAGTCTGTCTGTAGCTGAGGGGCTTTGTGGTTGCTGTACGTCAGCAGTCACTTCCAACCATATTTATTTCCCTCTGCCGTTCACCGCATGCATTGCCTCTGCCCTACAAATCTGAGGACAAGCTTGGCATCACACAAAAACCATCCAATCAGCTCCACCCACAGAGCATGCTCAGGCGCCAAGCAGTAGGCTAATGAGCCTAATAGGTTTAGATTAGCTTTACATTTGAGTCAATTTTTTCATTCAGCAGACCATCACCTTAGTGAAGCATTTGTCAGCTGTGAGGCAGTTCTGTGTTAAAAAGAAATGGATAAAGTAAGTCATGCTGGTCATTAAGAGTTGAATGGTAGTGTAAATTCCACAGTCATTTTAAGGGGGAAAAAAGTGGAAAAACCCGCAGTGGTTCCCATCATTCTTCCTGCTGGAGAGCACACTGCATCTTGCAGGCGGTGTGACGTCTGCAGTGGGAGCTCCTAGCGTGGCGGGGGTGGGGGAGAGGCGGCGCTTGGCTCGCCACCGCAGCCTGCGAAAGCAACAGTGCACGCTCCCCTCCCAGCCGATCCCGTGCAGCGACCCGAGACCCCTTTCTGCCCCTGACCGTGCGCCTTGCGGAAACCACGAGCCGCCCCCCGCGAAA
This sequence comes from Megalops cyprinoides, assembly GCF_013368585.1. Taxonomy (NCBI): domain Eukaryota; kingdom Metazoa; phylum Chordata; class Actinopteri; order Elopiformes; family Megalopidae; genus Megalops; species Megalops cyprinoides. Next base: position 26,429,290 of record NC_050592.1, read on the forward strand.
AATGCGTCACCCGCAGGGATCTGACGTCGAGCCGTCAATCAGCCGACGCTCCACCGCCGGGGCGCCGCTGTAGCCCTCGTCCCAGTTCCGGGGGCGCGCGAGCTCAAGCGTTCTGACAGATGTTCCTCCGTCCCCACACTCCCTCCCTCCTTCCCTCACTTTGCTCCATCAACAATGTTCTCCCTAAACTTTGGTCTCTTCCGCACGTGTCCCCTGCACCCCACAAAAACAGCGGGAGGCAGCACTGGGCCTCCTCACGACCAGTAGCCCCTGTGATGAAATGTGTGCTGCAGCCTGCAGATGGGATCTCAACAGGAGTACAGAGTGCTGTGTGCCACAGACAGTACAGGGGAGGCAGGGTACGTATTCAGCAGCGTCAGCAGCACAGGTGGCGTAATGCTGCACCCGAGTACACAGGAAGTTGTTAACGCATACGGTCGGCAGCACGTGCAATCCAGCTCTGTGCTGCTGCAGCAGTGTAGCACAGTGGGAAGGAGCAGGATTCGTAACCAAAAGGTTGCTGGCTCGATTTGCCGCTAGGGCTCTGCTGTTGTATCCTTGGGCTCTTAACCCACAGCTGCCACAGTAAATCCAGCTGTATAAATGGACAACATAAAAAACTGTTACCTATGTCAGTCGCTATGAATAAGGGTGTCTGCTAAATAATGTAATGTAATGTAATGCAAAGGAGACAATTTCTGAGTCACAATGTATGTGACATACATCCGAGACTGATGCAAGCTAACTGGTGCCATGACCTTTGGCCTGCTACCCTACTGTCTGCCTCATGTCATTTCATGTCATGCCACAACTGCAGTCACACATCAGGGTGCAATACAAGATGTGAAATGATTTGTCCCTGAATAATTGCATTTCATAATTAGACACATTTTGTACAGACTGAGATGCCTTCATGCAGGTCAATCAAACAAATCATTAAGATGAATGGTTTGCAAATTAAGACTAGAGCAGTCAAACTCTTAACTCTGTACAGAAACTTCACTGCACTGCACTCAATTATAAATCACATGAGGAGTTAAATTTGTATGGCATTTTCAATTCCAGACCTCGACCTAGATTCTGCCCTTAAATCTGCAGAATGGCGGCTCTAAATCTTCCTTCAATGGTCATTACAAGTGGACTATGTAAGTGTTTTTTAATAGAAACAATAAATTTGCTGCCGGTTTAATTCTCAGTTAAAGAATGTCTTTATTTAACTGAGAAGGATTTTCCATGGCAATATAATCTCTCCAGCGCCGCTCGCCTTTTTCCACTCCAGCGCGAGGTCACAGGAATCCCGCAGATCAGCACTTTGGGGACACTGCAGAATGTCGCCGGAGGGTGGCGCTGGTGGTCAGTCTCGGAGTAGGCAGCCTATTATTAATTGGTGGCAGTGTCAAGTACTGCATAGAATTTTGTTGCAACCTGCTCTTTGCTTGACTCATTCTTTCTTAACTACAATTATTTCATGCATTGTCAATAAAGTTACAAATTATACATTGGGCTTTAATAACTTTGCGCATCGATGCAAACAAAATGAATTTCAAAGACCCTTTTAATTACTGTATATAATACAGATACCTTCATTTCATGATTAACGTCTTTTTAACTATGCAAGTAGCCAAATTCTCAAGAGATTTATTTTGACAGAGCATTCCGCCTGGTACTAAAGGCGTCCTCGGGTACTCAATAGCACGACCTTTGGAGAATTTCGACATTTTTGTGCATTTTTGTGTTTATCCTGTAAGAGATTTTACGCAATTCATCTAATTGAAATTATGCATTTCAGAATTGTACCAAAATGCGTGAATACATTTGCATACGGTATGTTACTGAAAGAGATTTTTTATTATTTGAGTTTTTTTTTTTTTTTTTTTTTTTAATTGAAAATATGGCATTTTGTCAAATGCGGAGTTTGTTTAAACAACTTTTTGGCACAACTTGTACAAAATGTACTACTAAAATGTCTAAATTAAAACCTCTCGAATTAATTAAAAAACATCCTAAAACCAGTCAACCAAGCCCAGTCCTTTAAACTTCCTATGAAGTCAAAATAAAACTTTCCGTATAAGTATATAACTTGAGGTTTATGAACGACCATCAAACTTAATTGAATACAAATTAATGAAATATACACCAAAGACAAATCCCTATTTGTTTTTGGCTGTCTCTTTTCATTCTTGTAATTATTATCTAGACTAGCAGACGAAGTATCAAGTGCGTTGAAAGTCGATTGCACCGGTAATCAGTAAAACTTCATGACCTCCATCATATCCGAAGACAGACTTAAAACAGACTGGAGTCGGAATACACAGCCAAAATAGATTGATCAATGCGTTCTAAAGGTCGTGAATTTATCTGGGAAAACGTCATACCTGCTAGCATTCGATAGGTGGATATGACAAGTCCTCAAAGTGTTGTTTGTTTATTGAATTATGATCCCTCTTCTGAGAAACAAGCCGTAATTTTATTCCACGGTCTTCTTATCAGTGGGATGAAGTCCGCTTCTCTTCATAGCCTTTGCACTAAACACGCAGGGAGAAGTCACAGCCAAACCCCCAGTCTTCCGTAGGCACTTCATTTGATGCTTGTGGAAAAAAAAAGGACTGAAAGGATTCTTCACTTGCGACAAAGAGGTTCGCGTAGGGGAGGGACCAAGTAGCACAGAGAGGGACCGGGCAGAGTGAACTTAATGAACACAACGGCGCAAACAGTTACAGTTTGCGCTCATTAAACTGTGTAGTGGAGTATGAATATAAATCTGATATCGGTCCCCTTTCCCTTCCCATTCTAAGAGGGCTGTCATTCATTTTGAACGCGAATTCGTTCCAGAGCCTCAACAATAGCCCGGGCGGAGAGCTGGTGGTCACGTGTCCCCGCACCCACATCTGTTGCACTTGCCTGTGTGATTGTCGAGCCCACAAACAACGCTTCGAGCCGCATAAGCACGCAGCTGCACACATTACAGGCATGAACGCGCGATAAACAGCGATGCGGTTGCACAAAAGCTGCAGTGGCGCTCTGAGCACAGAACTCGCCTCTCTGTGACTATGGTTATGGCGTGGCACTCAGTGGCCCAGCCCGATACCTCCTCACGCGTTGCCTCTCGCCCTTAACAGGCGACATTTTGTTAATACCGCTGCATCATTTGTTGCCTCTGCATCTGCGGTCAATCGAATATTGATGTAGTTCCATACGTGTCATGTAAACATAGAAGTAAGCAAACAATAAAAACAGACTGAGGCTCAGCTTTAATCTTTGGTAACCCTGCGGGACACTGTATTGTCTTTTTTACTTGGTCTGCCTTAGCCTGCATGTTAAGACTGGATGTGTTGGACTGTGTTAAAGACAGTGTAGGTGGTAGCGGTGCGTGTGAGTTTATGTGTCAGATAGCGTGCAGGATTGAGAAGATGGAATCAGCATCCAGGGGAAAAAAAGCCCAGATTCTGGCAGAAGGAGCGGTAGTGTTACAGCTTTAATTAGTAAAAAGAAGAAGAAAAAAAACACACGGAAAGAATGTGTGATGCAGAGTCCATGAGAAAGCAGAAATGTGCTATTGCAAATCTGGCCCCGGCCTCTTCTCTAGCAGCTGGGTTTGTGAAACACATACCAGGCTGTCCTCAACAGAAAACGCCCCACTATCAGCCTGGGATTTTTGCGTGGCTTTTGTGCCAACGTGACAGATGCACTTTCCGAGGTCCCAATGTCTCAGATGTACTCAACGGGGGGGGGGGGGGGGGGGGGGAGGTGGGGTTAATTATGCACAGAGCCTTTACGCAGTGGGTGAGATAAGTGGCATATGAGTGTGTGAAGGCATGAGTGAGGCTGGAACTCTATCTGTTTGGAGAGGGTGGAGTCTCAAGGTGTTTCTTTATCTACCTGTCTGTGGTGGGTGTGGTCTCAGATGCTCCCCTCTACCTGTCTGTGATGGGTGGGATCATGGGTATTTCTCTCTCTTCCAGTCTGAGCTTGGCGGGGTCAGAAGTCACTACTCTGCTAGCACAAGTGATGTTTGCTACAGGCATACCAGTAACATGACTCTGGTATATCGACCAAACATGCTGTTGCCATAGTGCAGCATAAGTGGTCTTGTGTCGGCATTTGTTGCTTTCCATGGTAAAGGTCATCCGTGTCGAGCAAACTTGACTCATGGGGTATGTTGATTAGGTAAGTCTGAGTTCACTGCCTGCATCTGAGCGAGGGTCAGTATCATCCTTCTGATTATAGTGAGGTCTCTGTGGAGAAGCTGCTTTGTTTTAAACAACACCTTTATAGGAAGTGGTCGTTTTAAGCTGCAGAGGCTGAGTGAATTAATTCAACTAGCCAGCATGCACTGCCTCTAAACAGGGGTCTGGTGAAGGGATTTTGATTTTGGAGGGAAATGATATGAAACAGCTCCCATTATATATGTACATGGATTAATGAGTCCAAGACAGCTGCCTGAATATGTTTTTAGGGATCACAATAAGATGATAAAAATACTGATTTGTAGCAGGGAGTCAGAACCTTAGTATCCCTTAACTTCTCACTTCTTAGAATTGGCTTCTTGAGTAGGAACTGAACTACCAATGGGAGTGTTCTCTGGACCTGGGAAGATTAAGTGCATTCATTTACATGCCAAAAAGTAAGCAACAACCTGGAAGAGTAGTTCTAAGATTTAATGCCCTTTTAAGGAAGTGTCCAGTTCAACACTTAATATCGGAGGGGAGCATACACCCTCAGATGCTGGAAAACAGGTGGATGTGCATAGCTAAGCAGCTTCAGTCCTGTTTGTGCAGCATCAAAACCAAGAAGAATCATTTCCAGGGTGTCAGAAGGTTTAAGCTGTGTTATTTTTGCCGGGTCACTGGAGATGAATGTAAATAAACATTGCATCAGATGTGCACGGTGCAGGTGGAGTCCCAGCAGGCCAATGTACTCATACTGTACAGTGTGTAAGGCTCTGACTGCGGAGACATAAACCATCTGAGCAGACGTAAATGAGCGGGCCCTAAGGTCCAGCCGCTTTATTTTCACAACTGTTTGGTCATTTAGCAGAGCTTCACCCTCAACACAGGCCCGTATTGAGCATGCAGACCTCTCACTCTCTATCTCTCTCTCATACACACACACACACACACACATGCACAGGAGGCCATATAGTGTCTCACCAGGCTTGTTACACAGACCTTCTGAACTGTAAATATTTGGGCTCTTTGCCCAAAGATTAGCATGCCAAGGTTCAATGTAAATATTTTAGCAATATTACTGAAAGACGAAACACACACAGGGAATGATTTCCTTGCAGAAAACCAAAATAAATGGGGTTAACGATATTACAGTCATCCGAGAACACATCTGTCCCCAGTCCCACAGGTACAGTTGCCGAATTTAAAGCTTAAAGAAAGAGCCTTACCCCATAACTGAATCTCTAAAGTGCAGTGGAATAGAGCAATATTCAATGTTTGGTGACCTGCACTAAGGGCAGCTCAGTGTGCTCACCTGGATAGTCTGTACACAGTATCCCTTCATGAACTCTCCTGGATACACCCCAAATCAGACATGCTCTTACCCCCACACCTTACTCCCCCACACTTCACAAACATACACCTCTTCACCCAGTGACCTATACAGTCAAATTTATTCACACTACACAGACACACACCTGCACACCTCCAAACCCAACATGCACCACACCTTAAACTTCCAAACCCCACAGTTCCATACCCACACACCCCCAAATCTACACACTAACAACCCCACACCTCTTTCCCCAGCAACCCACTCTCTCACAATCCCCAAGACCCTACACTCAAATTTCCATACCTCAGATCCCATGGCACTCCCTGAACTACCAGCAATACAATCTTGTGGTCACTGAAGGGTTAACTCATTTATTACTCTCATATTTTTCCTCTGCCTTCTGCTCCAATACTGGATTCATTCTGTCTTTCCAGGACATGAATGCCACACTCATAGTATCATGGTGTGTTCACACACACACACATACACACACACACACACACGCAGCTGCTGAAACACTGAGATCTCTTCACTTGCGCCATCCATTCACATGAGGCCGTCTTGCTTGGTTAATGTTATGGGACGCTTTTAAACCAATTGCCCCTTTTATGTTGAGGGGCCTTTGCTAAGTGAGTACAACCCCGTACCTTCACTCCTAGATTTGTGTGTGTGTCTTTTTCCCCCTAAAGGTATCCAATAGACCCAAAGGACAAAGCCTGGTATTCAAAGACTCCCTTGACAGAACAATATTTGTTTTTCGTGCTTCCACGTCACCGATTTTCCATGGGCAAACACAGTCATTATTTTGGTGACATGTGAAAGGGCCCATTGAGACAGGAATTCGGGGGTATGGGTCGGGTCAAAATCTACACAGGATGATTTGTAGTTCCAGGAGCGAAAAGGAACTACAACATGAAAGTGATGCAACGGAAGGTGGAAGCGGTCATGACTGATGGCTGGAAATACTGCACTAACTTATCTGAAGGGCTGGAACTGACAGGCTTAACCAAACATTAACAACAGCTGTTTCATGCAAGAGCAATTCTGTTTCTAAAACATGTCCTCACTTCTGTTCTTCTATTCATATTACTGGATCTTGATGTGACAGCCCTGGATGCTGAAGTATGTAAAAGTTCTAAGTATGTAAAGTATGTAAGTTCTGAAATATGTAAAAGGTTCTATATGGGACAGGACATGTGTGGCACGCACACAACTTACAATTGGGTGTAAACAGAATTTTAACAATATAATCCCTGCACAAACAGCATGAAATTCTATCTCTGCATTTTAGACAGGTAGATTTTTATCAGGAGTGGAGTCCCAGCCATGCCACACTTATGTGCACATAGACTAAACACCAGTGAGGTATCATGAGCCCCAAGCTACATCTTACAAGCAGAAGAGGAGAGGGAGGTGAAGGTCTTAGCGCATGCTCCCCTGTCGCCTACGGTAACAACTATGCAATCATGGCGCAACTGACTGTCCCATGTTGACAGAGTTGCACCTCTCAGACACAAGGTCGTACTGGTCCCTTAGTGGTGTAACTTCCCATGGGGTCAGGAAAGCAGAATCACTGGCCATCTTCCAATGCAAACTGAAGCCCCACCTCTTCAGACTGCATCTAAATTCCACCTCAATCCCCACCCCCTAACATCTGCTGCTTCTATTACTGGTATTACTTGCTGTTTATTTCCATGTATTTTGCATTCTGTGACCTAATGACTATGATGTTTGGTAGTGTGTGTACTTGGCTTGCCTTGGTTTCTAGATTGTCTAGTTAGGTTGCGCTAGTCATCTTGTGGTAGGTCTTGAACAGTGTTATGCTCACACTCACCGGTCTGGGAGTGTGGTTAGCCTGATCTGACACTGTTGCTCATTCAACTTGAATAAATACACTTCTGTTCTCTTGTGTTGGAAGTCACTCTGGATAAAAGCGTCTGCTAAATAGATGTAAGGTAATGTAACATGCATGTTACACACCTGCACAGCACACAACATGTGTGAACATTTATCCTTTCCCCATCAGTGCGTGACTGTACAAGAGAGGAATTTGAATATGGTATGAAATATCAGTGAAGCACATACATATGTTACACTCAGTACTGTATCTTTGGGATCTCTGAAATGGCTGTCCTGCAGCAAGTCTTTCACTGGACTCTGGCAATCAACAGAGTGCCAAGAAATAAGTGCACAGCGGTAATCACAGCCACATGTGGGCAAAATACCACTCTACCAATATGCACATGCAAGTCAAGTGGCCTTTCACTCCAGCATCAAGATAATTTCTTCTGAAGATTTTTGTTCAGAGACAGATATCTCACAGCCCTCTGATAACATTTAAAACCTCATGCCCCAACCTCATACTTCCACATCTAAATCCCACTCTCTTCTCCTCCTTTCCAAATCCCTTTTTATCTATCCCAAACTTCGAATCCCTCTCCCCACATCCTAAATCCTGCACCCTGATGCTCACACTGCTCCCCCTTACCCCCCCCCCCCCCATTTGAATTCTCTTTCCCCACACCCCACACACCACAGCCCATACCCTTCTCCCCATACCCCAAACACCAAACCCTAAATCTTCAACTTCCACACCAAAGACCCCCGCAACACAAACACAGAATATCTCCACAGTTATCTGCTCTGTACTCTAAACCACAGCACTGCTCTCACCAACAAACACAACTTCACACAGATTCAGCCTCCAAGACTAATTCTGTTTCTGCTCTAGACTAAAGTTTCTGTTTGTTTCGCACATTTCGGTCGGCGGGGATTTTATGTCTGAACGCTCAGGTTTACGTTTGGATTGGCAGGTGGACATTCCAGTGCATGGTTTCCTCATTCCTGGAGGTTTGACTGCAATTATATTTAATGACTGAGTCTGAATCTTTAATCTTCACTGCCATTCTGTCTCTCCAGCAACTCCAGGTGTTTCTGCAGCCAGTCATGATCAAATATAAAAGGGATCCGCTGTAATCCGGTAAATACAGGCGATTCTCTATAATTCTTTCCTCTCACATTGTTTCCTCTCTGTGGTCAGTGGCAGAGTCAGACGCAATCTTGTCCCAGGATGGATGATTTGCACCCTACACCAACCACATAACTGTGTGTGTGTGTGTGTGTGTGTGTGTGTGTGTGCGTGTGTGTGTCAGTCTTGCAACACCGTGGAAGAATTGTTATTAATGCACAGACACCTTGCTGTGTGACACTGGGAATCATGTTATTTGTGCCTGAGGGAAAGGAAATGTCTGTCAAGTTCATGCAACACTGTTTGGATCAGCAGACATTGTAATTATTGCTGTATTATTGTGTAAGAAGAAACAGGACCTGCTAAGACCAAATACCTTGTCTGAATACAGTGTTCAGATTATAATAAAATGTATTAGTAGTATTACAGTGACAGACGTTCTAAAGCATTATTTTGGGTGGTTTTCATCAGTCTGTCCTTTTCTTTTTCTCTTCTTCTTCCTATTATTATTATTATTATTATGTTACCTGATTTTAAATAATTGAATAATATTAATCTTAAGAGCTAATCAAGCATAGGGTTGTCAACAAGGGGTTACTGCCAGAACATAAGCCAGAGTTTTGTGTGATTCTATACCACCAGGAGGAGCTTGGGGGCAGTAGAGAGAAGCAGGGAGATAAGAGGAAGTGGTGGACAGTAGTCTGTACCAGTTTAACCCTTTGTCATGCTGCCCACTTTAGCCCCTTCCTCCTTCAGCACACAAACACTCCTCACAAGTCACCCAGACATGACCCCCTGACTCGAGGTCAGCCCTGGGCTTCTGTTCTCTTTCATCTGAAAGGGTAAAAGGTCACCGCTAAGAAGCACTTCAGCAAGTGATTTCACACACACTGTGCATCATGGGTAAAAAATAAAAGCACCCAAGTGACAGCCCCTCCCCCACATCCCCCACTGAAGGCCTGAATGAAACTGTGACAGAACTGACTCCAGCACTACAATTTTTCAGTGAGGGCTTGAGGACTCATGTTGAAACAGAATGTGCTTGCGCTTGTTATTTTTAATTTCTGTTTGTATTTGTTAATGAAGTAGTTTCTGGTATTCTGGAATAACCTCAAATTCCAGATTTTATAACTTCATTCATCTTTACAACTTTGTTTCTCCAAATTAAGTCCTGATTTAAGATGATGAATGAATACACGCCTTGTTTGAGATTATTCTGGAATAAATCAGTATTTCAGATTACACACCAGCAGCCATGATGCTTTCACAGATCTGCTGACCACATGCTGCCCCACCTCTTCCTTGAGTTCTGCATTACAGTGCAGTTCTGCTTCCATTCTCCTGTTTATTGTAAGGCTGCAATGCTTGAACTGGCCCCTTCTGCTGAATGCCTGCGGATTAACTCTTTCGTCATGACTGGAGCTGAGAATTGTTTTACTCTTCTGTATGGAAAGTATACGGGTCACTTCCTTTGTCTGGTCCCTGGTTGTCAGTCATCATCTGTCAGGGCTGGTGGGATTTGGAGTTACTGCAGCGGGAGTCATGGAGTCTAGGAATGAGGAACATGCATCATCCAAGCCCAGCTGCTGCTGTTCTGGGGTGAGGTGAATGCACTTTGGTCCTAAAAAGAAAGGGGTATCTTTCTTTGGTGTTGATGATGGATTGATTTTGGGCCTGCTGCTGCTGGTGGCACAGACCAGAGGACATGGACTGATCTGCTGTGACAGTCTCACAGTCTTTTTCAGCTCATCTCCAAAGCCTTACATAACTATGGGAACAAGAGGGTGTCTGTCGCCACGCTCTGCTGCAACTCCCTGCTTTAGTACAATGCCAGCACCTGAATGAGCCTGTTCAGCGATAGGCTGCAGTGCCCGTGTGACTGAAGGTGAAGTCACCAGCGTGAAGCGCAGGACTCTGAACCTCTCCCCATCCCACACTGCTGATCCAGGGTTTCAGTCATAGTGACTCAGCTCTGGCCTATTTCTCTGAGATATCTGAGTCAGCAAGACTGCATATGGAGCAAACCCAGCACTCCATTATCCTCCCCCTCTGCTGACCGCACACATGCACTTACACATGCATCCATGTACACAACACAAGCACCCACCTAGGCAGTCATGCATGCATACACACACACACACACATACAGACAGACAGACAGACAGGCAGACACACACACACACACACACACACAGTATAGCACATACTTTAATCAATCAGTTATTACACAGTGCAGTAGCTCTGGACCCCCAAATCATGCTATTTCCCCTGTATTCCCGTGATAATAAGGTCCTCTGATCCTGTAATAACCCCACAGAGCCAATGACACAGATGTAGGTGACCCATTACCGAACCTTGTACCTTCCCTGCAGAGTGCAGGCTGCATGCTGACCCTGGTGTTTTCAGCCTCTCTCATAAACACACTGATCCCTGCCAGGAAATGGACAAAGCATGTGTCGGTTGTGAATGATAAGGCTTGTGCTGTGGCTCACCTCCAATATACAATCTATCATTATGAAGTTCTCTCTTTCACAATTCATGTATTCTCAGCTTTCAGGTACAGCTGCAGTATATCAATGAAGTTTATTGGCTCAGCATTTTCATAATACATGTAAATCAGCAGAGAGAAAAGAATTTGGGGCATTTTCCCCTCCCTTTCTTTTTGTTGAACTGGCTCTAAAAATTATTTCTGAAGAATTCCAGAAGTACATCAGAAGTTTGATCAAAAAACAATATGAAACCAAATATGACAAGACTGGGTTGTGAACTTTGTTTATTTCAGGCAAAATAAACATCTATAATTGATCTCAGGCTATGGAATGGTCAATACTACAAAAGGAAATGCAACACATTAACTATATGCCTCAAACTACATTCCAATTAAAGTTCAGTTCAAGACTTATTTAATCAATATTGCTATTTTAAAAAAATAATAATAAATTGATCTTACATAACATAGTGAATTATCAGAGCCCAGCAGTAAAATGTCTAGCCTATTATTGAGCAAGTTCTGTGTATCATCCTAAAACAAACTGATAACTCGGCTTTACTGCCGTTACAGTTTGGCTATCTCTGATCCTCGAGTTCCCATCTGCCACCGTGCCCAAAAGCACTCCGGTGATTCCACTTGTTGAGTTCAACCGGGTCACTGTAACTCTATTTAAAGGGCGACAGCATGGCACACGGGTTAGTGAAACGGGAGTCCGTCGACTGGGAAATGCACAAGTCGGAAGACAAAAGTAAAACCTTTGTTTACACAAAGAAGAGGGGCTACGATGTCACACGTAACCCCCACCTGAACAAGGTAACATACAAATTTTCTGGGTTTTCCAAATTATTTATGAGTGTTTCCTTGTTTCCCTCTGCAGGGTAGGTTTAACGTATCAGGCTTCGAAACATGCTATATTTAGATTTAAAGGCACCCTACTCTTACTTCCTGACTCGTTCTGACAACAGCATACGTCCCTCTTACGCCGTTACCCGCAAATAAATAAAGACACATCATTTTTTTCTGGCCATCCTAGTCAAATGAATGTGAAAAATCTGGTGAAGTATTTCAGATAATATTCTTAAAGAACGGATTATTTAATTTGGTTACTTCGTGAAAGCACTGTGCTTACTTCTGCCACAGAGTAACGAGTGAAGCGTTTTGAACGTTGTTTTCGACATTTCAGTATATGAATGAAACGACTGTCTGCCGGGGGACCTAGCACTAATACGAGTCCTTAATTTCAAATAACGGCTCGAGGCACCCTGTTGCGTGCTTTAAACTGTAGCAGTCAAGAGGGAGTGATATTTCCTCTGAATGCAGGATAAATATGTCTCCTAAGATCAAGACGTCTTCTCGAAATTAGAGACCAATTCGACCATCAAAAAAGTAACGGGTATGAGTGGAACGATAGCTGTGGACCCAGATAAAATAACTGTAGCCTCCCTTGTGTGGAGTTAAGGCTCTTTCCTCGAAGCCGATGGCAAACCTATCTTTGACACCGAAGACAGCACCGTATTTGTTTGAATTAACACGGCTATTGCCTACTGTCTGTAATTGTTTGGGTGATTAGTGGTGGATTGCCTACTTTAGCTGACCGTTAATCACCAGGGAGACTACACACTCAGCCCTTTTCCTGGTGCGGCTTATGAGTTCCGGTCTGTGCTGAAGCTGTGGAGGATAGTTATGGTGTTAAGAAGTTCCACTGATGAAATATTGTGGGTGGAAAGGCAAAACTTGTGCAGCATATAGCAGAGAATATTCATAATCCACCAATTAGAAGCGCTCTATACTGTAGACGGAACTGTCGTCAACTTTGCATGTTTTTTTCCTGAGCGAGAGCTCATTTGTTTTCACCCTGTCCATCCCCCCGAAGACTTTTCCGCGGTCACTGCGGTGTGCCACCGGTAAAGTGTCACATGGACTTGGAGGACAGATGGTCTCATATCACTGTCCATGGTGCTGATCTCTCATTACGACAACAACGGGAATGTTGGTCACGTGAAAAAAATCAAAACTATTTAACCAAAGGCACGGCTGAAACATTAATCCAAGTTATTTCCACCGGGAGCTATGTCAGATTTACTTTCTCCATCCAGTAGATAAAATATGATTCAATGTTTGTTTTGAGTATGCTTTTGAAGGGTCACATGTCAAATTTCATCTACACAGACTAGTGATGTAATGATGTGAACCCACATCTGCACTTGTTTAAAAAGTCACTTTTTTCTTGCACGACTGACTACGTCACTGTATAGCTCCCTCTGTCTCGCCAGACCCTCTGCGCTGAGATAAAGAATGCGGTGGGTACTGTTGAAAGCTTAATCTCATCCCCTCCTCGCTGATAATGACCGTCAGCCTTCCTGTTGAAACTGCATGTTTGGAGAGTGAGGTCAAAGGGACCTCCACAGACCGGGTGGCTCCCGCTGGCCTTGAAGGTTGATGCCCCCTCTCACCTGTGGGGCTGCCTGGATGTGGGGCAAAGGGCAAGGAACATGTGTGTGATAGAGATAAGGGCATGCTGGAGCATGGGTCTTTGGGATCCAGGTGCACTCAACCCAGGAGCGTGTTGAGAGATTTTGTGTGTGTGTGTGTGGTCAACTTTGGGCAGGTTTTATTTTTTTGCTTTTGCTTTTCCCCCTTTATACAACCCTGTTTTGGAACCGCTAATAATATACAAGGCATGTCTCATTGCAACAAGTTCTGCGATTGCACAGGAACACTGAACTGGGATGAATGTACTTGTATGTAGCCAGTGGTTATTTTTCACACTGCAAATCACACAGTGCACTGCAGTGGCGTGGGCACTTGCTGGAGGATTGATGCAACCCCACTAATGTGATCACACAGACACAGGTGCCTAACAGCAAGGGTGCCTAAGAGTCCTGACTGACCCACCCACCTGTATCACCTGTCAGTTTGTTCTGCTGCTGTGGTAGCCTGGTCTTTGTCAGCAGATGACACAGCCAGTTTTGAGCCCCCACTACAGGGCTCCGCTTGCGCTCAGAGGGAACACCCTGCTGACTGAGTCACTTGGGACTCCCTAATTTTGGGCTCATTACAAATCAGCGCTTGGATAACTTTGGCACCAGCTGACCAGACCTGTTTTACATCAGGAGTGCACTAAAGGGAAAAAAAGATGCTTCTATGTTAAATAAACCCTGCTATACATCCATGTGACAACCTGTGACATTGTTATTCGTGATTTCTGCCTGCACAGCAATGAGAAAATTGGTTTGTGACATTCGTCTACACTACAATACAACGTATTTGCCACCCTGTATAGTTTAGGACTGAGGTACAAAAGGGCCCAGTGTAGTCTAGCATTCCTTTACAACAAAACCAGAATTCAACTTTATCAGTTGAACTAAATTTTAAACAACCAAATTGGTTGTGTCTTGATACATACTGCAGAGTGTCAGTAGTAGAATGTGTCCAATGTTAAATTAATGTTTGGATGTGTTGTTCTGTGTTATCTCGAGACCATGTGATCATAACAGTGTAGTGTGTTACTGCAATTTGAATGAGTGTCTCTTGACATCAAAGCTGCTGTCTCAAGGCTGCTGTCTCTTCTGTGCTGTGTAGGTTGGAAAGATGTGGAAAGTGGAGGCTGGTTGCTCCAGTGTGGGGCTTGTCTCGGGGTGGGGGTAGGGGGTGTGGTTTAACGATCACAGAAGCCGACTGATATCTGAGAAGGAGAGGAGGGGGATTGTAACAGACCTTAAATTCTTTCATGTTTAATGATGGTGTGTGTGTGAGTGTGTGTTCTCTCCTTGTCTCTCATTTAACCAGCTAAAATAAACATTATTGGTTTGTTTGTGAAAAGACTTGGTTTTAATGAGCTTAATTAAGAGAAATTGCCTTTATTTGAGGGCCTATTGAGACAATTTGAGCACATAGTTTTTAAATGTCTGTCTCTGTCTTTCCCTCTCGTTCTCTCAAAGCAAACAGATCCACAGGACTGTTTTTGAAATAAACAGGTTAATGAGTCAAAGTGGCTATGTCTGGAAACTGAAGGCCCAGATAATGATAATTTGAGAGGGTTAGTCTGCAAAAATAGATTGAAATATGTCAGGCATGGGGGAATCTGAGCCTTCTACCATTCACGTTACCTGATCACGACAACGGAGCTTCCCTGTTGGATCAGGTTTGCTGTTCAACAGACTTTTCAGTTGGTTTAGTTTCATGTGTAGTTTACTGAAAGAAGGACTGTGAACTCCTTAGGCAAAGGAAGAGCAATGTAACTTTACCAGGTTAATTAATATGCAGTGGAGCTGTTGAAAGATGTATGGCCTTGTTTTGCTTCACGGAATACTCCGACTGTAACAGCCCCCAAACAAGACGGATGCAGTGTTTGAATTAGTCTTCAATGTTTTTTGAAAAACAAGTCTTTCATGAAGAGAGCGAAACATCCAGCGACACGTTTGTATGTGAGGAGGAAGGAGGAAATTAGAGGAGAAAGTAGGAAATGACTCCTAAACGCATTCCACTAGGGCAAACAGTCGCACTTGTGTGGGGGCAGAAGTGGCACTTTGTTGCCGTCCCTGGGGTCCAGAAAGCCCAAGGTGTGACCACCCCCCATTCCTTCCTCACCCCTTCACACTAGTCCCCCCCCAGCCCAAACCGCTCCAGTCCCCCAGTCCAGAAATGGACCCCCTCACTGTGCAACAGGACAACATACTGATTGATGCCACAGCGCTCCGCTGAGTCCGTGGGGTTGAAAACGCCACCCACTCGTTTAAGGACATGAACCCCCCCCCCCCCCCCACCCCCTTTCCTTGTGGAGGTTGTTCTGAACAGGATATGGTGGGTGTGTTTAGTAAACGCCTCCCTTGGCCGCAAGGGGGAACGGTGTATGACAAGAGAAAGGAGAGTCTGTGGAGAGAAGGAGGGTAAAGGTGCTCTGACCTCACAGTCGGGTGTCTGTCTGGCGTGTTTATGGTGCGTTAATGAGCCCGCTGTGTGCGTTTGCGCCGCTGCAGCCTTCTGTTTGCATTGGGCAGCCACGGTGATGAAAAACCTCTTAGGTTTCTATCAATAAAGCTTTTTTTGCACATGAATGAGAGAGGCTCTTTCAGGCTGGAGTGAGAAGTCTGCTGATTGGTTAATTAGTGACAATTTGCAAGAGGAGGCTGACCCAACTGATTGCCCTCTGGTGGCACTTCATTGTATCGCGGTGCTGTGTCGACATGTTTAAGAGGCTACAGAAATCCTATGGTTGAAATACATGTATTTCACAGTACAAAAACTATTCAGCCCCGCTTGCTTAAACATCCAGTGTTAAATGTTCCAGAGTATGTTTGAGGTACTCTGTATTCAGGATTGTATAGGAAGTGTATACACTGAAAGCTGCAGTGATAGCAACAAAACAGCGGCACCAATAGGGGATATGAAACTGTGCACTGCCTAAGTTACATCATTGGCTCAGGTGACACATAGCCAATCATATTCTGTGTTCTTGGCTAG
The DNA here is from genome assembly GCF_013368585.1 of Megalops cyprinoides. NCBI lineage: Eukaryota > Metazoa > Chordata > Actinopteri > Elopiformes > Megalopidae > Megalops > Megalops cyprinoides. The sequence goes on from NC_050592.1 coordinate 26,445,714, forward strand.
TGAGTGTGTACTAATTTGACCAAACACTCAGCCTTTTGGAAAAACAGGGTTTTCACTGTGGCCATGTTTGCTCTCAGCTCCTCACTGGTCTTTCTGGTTCTGGCAGCCATGGTCATCTAGTTATTCCTCCAGCACTATGAGCGTTTCCATAAAGTCTGCATTTTCCCCAGCCAGGGGAAAATGGAATGATCTAAAAACAAACAAACAACAAGAAAAGGCTCTTGAAACCGTGCCAAATCCTTGAAACACATTTGATAGTTTTGAGGCTGTAATTATAGCTTCATAAAACCTTTTTATTTGTTGCTAATTGGCAGAGAATCTCTGAAAGGACCTTCATTTGAATCCTAATGTATTCCAGTCCTTGGGGTTTTGTGCACATTTGAAAGAGGTGTAGCACAATACAATTCTAATAGAAAAAAGGTGTCTTCCGACTACCAGTGTACCAGAGACCCCGCAGAGCCTAGCACAGATTTCAACATTTTTCACAAACGGAACAAGCAGTGCTCTAAATAATAAGAATAGTAAACCTCATTGTTCCTGGAAGGCCACAGGGCCTGCAGTTTTTTTTTTTTTTTTAAACCTTTTAAGTGGTACGTCACCCATTTCTGATCGTCATGAGAGTATGGAGGTACAAGTTACTGTGTGAGAGGGCTGGAGGTGTAGCGTGCTGTATTAGAGGCATAAAGTTAATTGATGCTGTGTTAGGGTGGTGGAGATACAGAGTACCGTGTGAAAGGTGCTAGTACAAGATACTGTGTAAGACTGTTCGAGGCACAGACTGGTAGAGATGAAACAATCAGCTGTGTTATTCTGAAGAGACTGCCCGTTTCCCTTCTGCAGGTTGAGCGCTCCTGTCAGTTACGCCTCTCTGGGTGGGCTGCAGCCTGTGGGGTCTGCGTCTGAATGTGTCTGAAGTCACAGGTGTGGCCAGGCGTCTCCAGGTGTGGCGAAGCGACCACACGCATCAGTGGCAGAGAGACGTTCCACTGACAGGTTGAGTGGAGCGCTGGGACACAGAGCATCTCGCTGCATTCTCCCCCCCAACAGCCCAGCTCTCTCTCTCCTCTGCCACGGTGGCCCTCTCACCTGAGCGCCGACCGCTCCTGCAGGCCAGAGATCGCAATCTACCTGCCGCCCTGCGTGCCGAGTGTTTGCACAGCGGGCTGTTTGGATGGAAGATGACATGGAGCGCATTAGACTGTGCTCACACGCAGAGGGCCAGACAGTCCTCAGCATCTGTCTTTACCATCTGATCAGATTTCAGCTGCATTGTCTTTCAGGTCCCTGTTTTACTCCTCTCTTCAGTACCTCCTTGTATTTTTGAAATGTAGAAGAGTTTGAAATGCTGAGATCTTAGAGAGTGCTGGTTTAGTTGTTCTAGACTGTTCCATTTTCACACTGAATAAAGGGGTGCTGCTAAATGAGTAAAACATGTGGCATTGTTAATAATAAGGAACAGATCTTTATGGAAAGGGAAAGCTGTGATGTAATTGTTGATGGACAGTTGTGACATGTAGCAAATTTGTTTATGTAATTGATCACATGGCATCTCCTGGAATCTATCTGTCTCCCGGTAACATCCAAACCTGTAAAGAATTCCTATGGAAAGGTGTGCCTGAAAGGAGTCCCTTTCACAGAACTGCTGTGATTGACAGTTGCTGTGTTTGAGATAACAGTTCAAGGCCATACTAACTGAGGAGTGTTGTGACTGAAGTCTGGGGGGTAAATTGGCTGGGTCAGGTGTGAAGGTGGCGTGAGATGCCACGGGCAGAGTGTGCAGCACTGCTCGCCGGTCAGGGCTGTAAATCATGTTAGTCTGGTGTGATAAGGTCATATTGCACCTGGCTGATAACGCGGTTGCATCATGGTGATGTAACTTTGGACCTGCTTCCCAAAGGACTTTGACTGTGCCCGGAGGGGGAGCTGGCAACAGCGGTCAGATCCTTCCAAGAGCATGTTCTTGAGAGCCCCCATTCATTCATCACCGTAAATCTCCGGCCCTGCCTCTTTTAACAGGAAAAGCTGCTGGTGCTTTCGGCATGACCTTCCTACCTCTCTGTACCTGCGTTGTGAATACAGGTATTCATTCATTTCACCTCTAAGTGGGGCTCAACAATGTGGTCAGCTGTATGAGGGGTGGGGGTGGGGGTGGTGGCAGTCAGCTGAAAGCGGGCCTTGTTGGCACTTCTTGCTCATGTGGCTATGGCAACACAGTATGGCATTCAGGGCCTTAATGATGTAAAGGGCAGCACAGGGGTCCAGTTCGGCCCCTTCTCAGGAGAGAGTAGATACTAGGCCCTCGGCAGGGCGTGGCCCTCTCTCAGGTGAGAACAGGTGGTGAGGGTGTGTGTGAGACTCTTTTGGGGATACGTTGCTCTTCCTCCTCTGTCATGCTTTTGTTTTTACTGAAAGGTTTATGTATATTACTTAGTTATAGTTATCACTGTTGGCCTTGGGGGGGGGGGTTTGGCTCTGATTGATCATATCATTGCAGGCATGATTGGTTCAGTCTGGAGCAGGACTTCATTTTCCATACAAGGAGTTAATCTGCCATGACCGACACATGTCCAGCACCTAGCGTGACGGATACCCTCCCAGACTAGCCAGTGAGGGAAGCCCTGTCAGCATCACATAATCTTCTCTCACTCTGAATGCATCTGTTTAGAGAGACCCTGTCCCTGACAATGACCAGGCCCGCACCAAAAATGTTTTTTTTTGTTACTTGTTTTTTTTTTTCAGCTGCTTAATCAAACTGGGGCTTTGAGCCTACACTCAAGGCAAGCACCTTGCCAACTGAGCCACTAAAGAACAAACATGTTCTTCAATCAGGCTGATGCAAGGAAATACCAATCCAGTGTGTGCCACAGTCATGCGTTGTGGGAGACGCGAGAGCGTAATCAGCGGGGTTAAACGATAAAGCCTGAAAGCCAGTAGGCTTTCTCTCACTCACTGACCCGGCGGATGGGATCACTGCCGCTGAAGCCACCAACTGTGAGCACTGTAATAGAAAAGGTATTTGCTTGGCTCCCTGACAAGATTCTTTCTTTCTTTATTTATTTGAGTCTGCTTTTTGTAAAGATTTTCAGTCTTTAGATCAGGAGCTGTAGCGTGGGTGGGCTGGAGACAGGTGAGGGCCCACCGGTTGATAAGACTCCTGCCTCAGGATGTTCGCAGTAACACACCTGTTGTAAGACACCTGTTAAACACAGGTATGACGTGCCTCTTGTCCATCTTTAATCCTCCATTTCTCCCTCCTCTTTCATTCTTTTGTCTCCCTCTCTGTCCTCTTTCTGTCCATCATCACTCACGTTCAAGTTCTTTAACTGTTTTCCATCTTTCTCCCCTGCCCCATCACTCTAACCCCCATCTCTCTCCTTTTGACCCTCTTAACTCTTTATTATTATTATCATTATTATTACTCTTTGAATTCTTTCAATTTCTGTCTTCCGTCTGTCTCTCCTTCCTCATTTGCACTCTCCACCGTCTCTCCTGTCCTCATGTGACTCAGCCACCTCTTTTTTATATCTGGAGATTCAAAGAGAAGCACTGAACTGTACATGGGGTGCACTTTGAGTCAAGTCTGTTGTGATCTTTGAAAACGTGAATCATCAAAGATGTCCGCAGACACTTGCCTGACACTTTAATTCCGCACAAGTTTTTTCTATTTGATGTAAATTAAACAAAAGGACTTTCCAAAGGCTACTTGCAGCTCATGATTCCTTACTGATTGCAAGTTATGGTTCTAATTAAAGCTGAAAGCAAAATGTGATGGTTTCAGTCTTTATTACTCAATGTAAAACTGCAGACATTTCTGTTCATATTTTTTTATGGGCTATTGAATTAAACCAACTCTTTGGAACCAATCAAGGACAAAAAAATATTCACATCTGATACAAGAATGTCTTTGATGAGTAATGGTATTTGGATGCGAACCATCAGCCAGAGAAGTCTGTTTAAGAATGTGAAGCTGACTGTGAAGCTTCCAGATTCTATGAATAATAATGATAATAATAAGAAAAAGGATGACAGCAACAACAGCAATAAATAGTGCTAGTCCAAAGTATCCCTGAGTGAGTGATTAAGGTGGAAGAGCCAGGGTCCTAGTATGGAGCCCTGGGGAATTCTTCCATCAGTGCTGTGTAATAATGCCGCAAAAATCATGTGTCATGTGTGTACAAAGCAAGCATGCAAGGCCTTACTTCATTCACTGTTTCAGCATTGGCCAATATAAGAACTGGGCTAATGAGTCCTAGAAATCCACTGGTTTGAAGTATGCAAATATTTGGCCACTGTTGCAGATTTGTTTGGAGACTTGGAAGCACTCCCAGGGACACGTCCAGTCTGGGGTGGTGAGGGTGAGGGGGAGGGTGGTGGGGACCGAATGTTGGCAGGGAACATGAAAGGCCGCCTGGAATCCAAGAGGAGAGCGTATGAGTGTTTACATCCCTAAAGTCAACACAAGCACCGTTCTGAGAGTGTTTACGCACACAACACGTCTATACCCTTACAGGCTGACACTTTGGTTGATTTACAAACCCCGCGCACCTTGTCTGCAAACGAAAGCTCACGAACATGGAGCTGCTCTTGCTGCGGCCTTCAGAGCAGACAGCGCAACTGTGCTGAGTTCAAGGTGGGGCGGAGGCAACACTCTGACAAATAAAACAGAACAACGACTTGTGTCCCTGTAATTAAGAAGTTTTGGGGGGGGGGGGGGGGGGGGGGAGCAGACACAGACTTTGGCACTCTGTGTGTTTGTTCAAAGATATGATGCTTTGCTTTATTTCGCCTGACAGGAAAGAATCCCTCTAAGCTGATCCGAGTTGTTCTGTGGTCATACTCATAATGTCGTCAAATCGAAGACAGTTCTCACCACACATTCAGCCCATTCCAGCGAGCGCTTTCTGAGGGGGCCTTAGAAGTGAGGAATGGGGATGGCTGCTGGTTAATTCTAACGCATGGCACTGTAAATCTCTGATGGTTTAAGGGCTAATGGCTGATTCAGACAAATGAAAGGCTTTGCTGGAGACAGCAAAACACTTTGATTAGTCTAAATGCATCAATCATGAAAGAATTTAGTTTAACTGGTTCAGTGCTTTGTAGAAAGCTTGTTTGCCCTTCAGTGCTTGGCTTGTAATGTTGTCCTGTGTTCTGTCTGCGCTCTACTGTCTCCCCTCCCCTTACCTCTGAGTTTTACTTGTAATGTCTCCCTGTTTTCTGTATGCTGTAATTACAGTGTCTTTCTGTGTTCTTTCTCTGTGCTGTCATGCTAATAACATTCAGTGTTTCCACTGTGTGGGGCAGCAGTGTAGCATAGTGGTAAAGCAGTAGGACTTGTAACTGCGAGGTTGCTGGTTCAATTCCTCACAGGGGCACTGCTGCTGTGCCCTTGGCCAGTTACTGAACTCCCAATTGCCTCAGTAAAATATCCAGCTGCATAAATGGATAACACTGTTAAAAGAAAACTGTAATTGATGTAAGTTGCTCCGGATAACAGTGTCTGCTAAATGCCAATAATGTGTTCTTATGCAAATGTGTCTCCCTGTTCTCTTAGTAAACTCTAATCCTAGTGTCTCTCTCTATGCTGTAATCCTAATGTGTTACTGTGTTCTCTCTGTGTATGCTCTAGTCTGAATGTCTGTCTGTGTTCTGTATGCTCTAGTCCTAACGTCTGTCTTAAGTCCTAATGTCTATTCTCTCAGCTTTACTCCTGATGTCTCCTTGTGTTTTCATCAGCTTTACTCCTAACGTCTCCCAAATTCTTAAGAGATTCTTAAGAAATTTCTGAAGAGGGATGTGGGCTGATTGAGACTGTTCATCTCCTTAAAGGGCGGTGTTTCCAGGGGGATTCCGACTCAGCTAACTGGAGGCAGCTGTAGGGCAGCTGGCTGGTGGTGAAGGCAGCAGACTTTCCCGTGCCTGACCAATGCAAACACATGGAGTCACAGCGCTGAGCATTTCCTGAGTGCTGTCAGAGCTGCAGGTCTCAGACCAGCTGAGGACACTGCGGACACTCTGTACAGCACTCTGTCCTTGTCACACGGTGCACAGTCACTCATTTTCGTGCTTTGTGAGTGCTAAAGCTCTAGTCTAGTATTAATGCTCTGTTTGACTTAAGTAAATGCTCTTATCTGTTTGTTGGTCTTACATGGTCAAGCTAGTGCTTTCAGGCAATCCTTAGCGCTTCAACTAAAGTTTTATTAACCCAGTGTGACATTGCGTTCTCATGAGAGAGTTAGTTATGTGTCATCTCCACTTTGGGAGACAGCGTGCTTGTGTGGTCGAGCAGGAAGCACCAGAGCATGTCAGCATTTAGCGAAACAAAGAAGAACTGCCTCGTGACTTCCCCGTTTCTGTTCAACCCTCCTTTCCCCCTTTTTTTTTTTCCTTTTCCATGGTCACGTTTCTCAGCCCACGGGTGAATCTGCACTTTTCTGGGGACTTTTTTATGAAATCACTGGCAGTTCTGAGCCGTAGCTGTTATGAGTGCATTGGTGTGCTTTGGGATTCTCTTTTGCCTGGCTCCAGCTACATGGCTTTAGTCAGGAAAAAAAAAACAAATAAAATTGGCAGAGCGGAGTTGCCACAGCGGATCCAGGATCTTTTGGCTGTAATGGAATTTGCGTGGGAGTTCTCGGGCGATGACGGTCCGAGGTTCTGGAGTGTTTCAGCCGTGGTTCCGCGCGCAGTAAGCCTCACAATGGAGGCTCTGTTGAGCAGCCTTTTCACCGCTGCTCAAATACACCTGCAGGAAAAACTTGTAAACCTTTGACTCGTTAGTGAAAAGGAGACCATTAAAACTGCCTCTCCCCCTCTTTCCAGATAAAGGGAGGCATTTTTCTGTTTGATAGAGCAGACTTACTGCCTCACTAAATGTTAGCATTCATTGAAAAACCGCAGCGCTTTCTGGTCGTTTGGTGGGGTCCTGTGTATGAAGGTGTAAGACACGTGAAATCTCAGAGGCCTAGGAAGCCGATCTGCTGCTCTGTTCTGGCCTTTTAAAGGGCCTGTGAGGGTGTTATGCCAAGGCCACATCCAGCTTACAGCGCAGGTAAAGGTCAGGGCGATGAATATTTGCAAACACGTTGGTGTCGCCGGGGGAGGAAATGCCACGGGACCAAACCAGTGGATTTCAGCAGTCTTCAGAAGAACGGAACACACTGTCACTGTGTGCTGCAAATACAGACCTTCTCTGTATATCATACATGAGTGCAACACACCACCACGACACACTGTAGTTACAGACTCTGTGCATGCAGTGACGGATTTAGGTATGGGCGACATGGGCAGCCGCCCAGGGCGGTATCTTGCCAGGGGCAGCACAGGGCGCCCGCACAAAAAAATTCGGAAAGGTGACATTTGCGCGATCGGTTTTCTATCGCTCATTTGCACGTCACGGTAATGATATCATGTCACCGTGCGGGTCAATTAACCTTGTCGGAGTGGGAGCCCTGATTCTAGTTTGTGAGCTAGGCAGGCTACTGCCTGGGAAGGTCTCCCACTCAGAAGTACGAGATGGAGAGGGGGGCAGGGGTAGGTTGGCTTCAGGTCTCCCCAGTGGAAGCCCAAGGTAGGGGGAGCGGGGGAATCTATCAGATAGCACACCTCTAACTTTGTACAGTACTAATGCAATTTGTAAAATTAGTCACACTACAAAATGCTACCAAATAAACCACATAATACTGTGAATATATAGTTTCAAAGACATATTGTTGCATTTTTTTTCTGGTTTGTGCGAAATCGTTAAGAATAATATAAAACCAGTCTGCACACCACCAAGGTGAATTGGTTTAGTCTTGTCTCTTGGTTGACATTGTTGGGGGATGGGTAATGTATTGATGTTCGAGTGCCAAATCAACACAAATGGATAAGAAAAGGTCTAAGCCATCAGGTGCCCAGTTTAGGAAAAAGAGGAAGTTCCTATTCTGAAAGTTTGATAAATTGTGCATAATGATATGTATATTTAACTGTGCAATAAACGTGTTTAGGGTGTCAGACTCATATACTGTATTTCAAAGCAAATTCAAGAGCACTTCTGAAGTATTTTGGAGCACCCTCTGGTTTCGATTCTCTTTTTTATTTGTATTCATATGCTACAATTTTTTGTAAGTCTTTGTTACTTCTTTCTGATATTTGTCTTATTTTTGTATATATTTTTATATTTATATAGTTTTAAATGCTATGATTATTTATTTCTGTTGTTCCAAATGTCTGAATAAAAATTACAGTTAGTGCAGAATGGTGCTTTTTTTGTTGGCCGGGGGGGCTGAAGGGGGGGTTTGCCCTGGGTGCCATACAAGCTAGAACCACCACTGTGTGCATGATAGATGCATGGAACACAGTGTTACTGAGCACCATAGTTAATAATTCCAACGCCTCTCTTTACAAATGAATTAGTGTGAGCTGCTGCCTTTGTTACTGATTGTTTGACGAGATTGTACTAGTCAAATACGATGGTGGATGTTTTTTTGTTGGCGCTGTGAGAGTGTAGCTGTTTGTTTTGTGTCCACAGGGAGATTTCAGAGCGCAGAGAGAACAGACTGTGACTGGAAGAGCAGAATGAGGGGGCACTCTCTCATCCTGTTGGTTTCAGCACGTTTATTTCAGGTCATTTTTCCAAGGAGCGTCACGGGTTTGTTTTCTCTGTACATGTGTCCGCCTCGTGTAGGTGCTGCGCTGTGAGCAATCGGTCCGTCTCCAGGCCCCCGTTCTGACAACAGCTGCAGATTGTGTTTCTGAATCTCCCAACATTTCCAAAAGTATTTCCAGAACATAACTACACAAGATTCTTCCATTTTGCACAATTTTCTCCTTCAAAAATAACCACAGATGAGCTGTGATTCATTCCCACTCCGAGTGTCTGATATTTACTTTTGGATTTATTTTCTTTCTCCATGTGAGCTGTGAAATAATCCATCTCCACCCTCCTGGATCTGCTGCCGCTAACAGAATCCCTCAGTCTCTGTGCGTGACTCTGCACCTGACTCACCAACCGCAGCATACCTGTGCTGTCTCATTACATTACATTCATTATCCGAAAACCTCGGTACAGCACTCTTTTGATTACAATGTTGAAAACCTACATCTGTGACGTCAACCTACATGTGATAGGCGTCTGTCATTGTGTTCATTCTCCTTGGCATTATGAATTCATAGCCCTCCAAATCGTTCCTGGGCATGTGTCCCACACTGTCAGGGAAAGCCTCCTTCGACGTCGGGTTTAGACGCATGCGCAGATGCACTGCAAAAAGAAGTGCATGTTTAGACTGGAAATTAAATGATCTGGAAGAGCTGTGCTTGTATTCCTTATCATGCACTTATCAGGATTTGTAAATATTCTCAAATGTTTAAGCAATCTGCAAGGATGGATCTGTAAAAGTGTCACTGAAGGGATTTTATGATGGAGTAGGGAATTCTGGGTAGTTGATGTAGCAGGGTCTGAATGAGAGTGGAGGCTGTCAGGAAAGGAGGGGGGTTTCACTTAACCTGTTGTCCTGTGATTGACAGTTGCCCTTTTGACCCTGTTCTCAGCCCCCACCTAGATGATTCCTGAGGGTGGTGGTCAGATGTGTAGAGGAACTGCATGTGGCTCAACACACCTGGGCTACACCTTCACAAGTGAACACACCTGTACAGATTTCAGTCTCCTGGCCGAAAGGAGCTGGAAAGGAGAATAAACGCTGTATTCACTTCCCAGCATTGGCTTTTGCATGTAGCTTTGGTTGAATGCTTGTATATGACCTTCTCTCCTGCTCCTTTTGTACAGAACACAGTGCATTGTGTTTCTCACAGTGACACAGCCGCTGTTGGACAGACCATCTGTCAGCACACTCAGCCTGCGTTCAGGTCAGTAAGACCCAAAGGCTGGTCTGTAAGGGATCTGCTCTGTGTCTGCATTCTTTCTTCATTAAAACTAGATTACCGGGCTGAGCTCGGAGTCGCCTCCAAGCCAAACACGACCCTTAATGTAGCTCCGTCTGACTTTAAATGGGACGAAATGCACTCTGCAGAGAGCAGGCCGTGAAACTTCTGCAGGGGCCGAGTCCTAATGTGAAACTGCCAAAGAAGCAAGGAAAGGACAGCACTCACGGCACGGCTTCGAACTCTGGTCTTTTCCCATATACATTCCTTTCATTTGCACAAATCAACAGATGTGTCTCAGTACATTTGTCTTGTGTGCTACAGCAATTATGGGAAGAGGCTGGTGGTTAGCAGCTTTACAGGAGCCAATTACAGTTCCCTCAAACAATTGCTGAGGAACTGATTAGGTAATCATACTGAGCCAATGAGGAAACCTAGAGATCCTTGAAATGTAATCAATCAGCACTTAGTTGGTCTTGAAAGCAATTAGCCAGTCATTACTCACAGACATAGAGTGTAATATATCTCAACACTTGTGAAAAGCAAAAATAGTTAAAAAGGAAAAAAAAAAAATAAATTGCCTAAATAAAACAATACAGCTGCACCTTGGCATGAATTGAGCGCAGAAGTATATACAAACATTTTTGTTCGTACTGAGCATCTCAATAGCTGGAAAACATGATTACATGCCTGTCAGCAGGGACATAAACGAACAAACAAATTATAAAACAGGAAATTCACTCTGAAGCAAGAAACGGAAATAGAAGCCCGACATTCTGATCATATCATCCGTCTGCGCTGCGGGCCCGAGTCGGGTCTCCGCAGGGAGCCGGGCTGTGCTGTGGATGACCTCCTCGGCGGTGTCGTGTGAAAGCGCGTGAAGGCCGTTCCTGACGACGGACTGGAATGAGACCCCTTGTCTCTGCTCTTGGGTTTTGAGGACCGCAATCCAAAACAGCACAAAAATGCTGAAGGAGCTGCAGAAAGTAAAGGCTGGTAGCTGGGCGTGGGTTTGTGTTATGACACCAGGTTGACCCTTGATTTGCACCCTGTCCAAGTTCTGAGCTCGGGCCCAGATGGATGACTCTGCATGTTTTATGAATCATCGCAGTTGCCGCACTCGAGCGCACAGGGGGTTTGTGGTGACAGCGTGAGGGGTTTTGCTCTCAGTGTTTCCATCGCTGCTATAGTTAATAACTTGGCTTTTTGGGCAGCGGCATAAACCACGCTGGACCTCACAAACACAGAATCCAAGCTCTGCTGGGAAATGGAAACAAGGCTGAAGCTTAGCACCTGTGTTTCTTTTTTTCTCCTGGAACAAAACCTCACTCTAATGTTCCTCCATAAGTCTGTCAGCGCGCGATATGCACCAGCTCAGCGGGGCTGAGACGAAGCATTGATTTATCACTCTCCTCTTCAGCAGAACTTGGTAGCAGTCCGATCCAGTGGTTGTGAAAGAATGTTGGTGCCTGCAGGGCGTTCTTCCACAGGTAGTTTGTGGGCTCTGATTACTTTCTCAAGGCTTCTTAGTCATTGTGTCCTCTGTGGCTCAGTGTAGAAAGATAGCATCCCTAGTAGAGCTGTGTATTGGCTCATATCCCCCTCCCACCCCCACCCTGTTCCATGTGGGAGAGGGGGACATGTTTACCTTGGTGCTCAGCTCTGTGTCGCCCACCCCCCCCCAGCTCCCCCCACCCCCCCGGCCCCAGGGAGCCTCTGACAGAGACTGGAAATGTCAGGTTTCTGACAGTCTCTGTGGTGCATTGAGAGACTGAGGGGCTGGTGATTACAGAGCCCCTGGCATGTGGGAGAGAGAGAGCCCTGTCAATAGGCCCTGGGTCCTCCGTGGGGCGGCGGCCTGATCAAACTGGCTCTCGCTGGACTGCAGGTCAGACAGGTGATCACTTTCACGGCTACTCAATATTACGCACTGCAGGAGAGCCAACCTCATTCACATCCCGCTGCTCCGGGAGCCGGCGGTCGGCACCCTGCCGGAGAGGCCGAGAGTATCAGGAGATGAGCTTGCCTCGGGGGACTCCGCCTTCCTCTCACACCTGGAGCTCTGGATGGGGAGGGGGCGGAGGGGTGCACCAGGCTCCCCCTCCAGGTGGGGGCGCTGTGATCCCTTAGGGAAGCCCTGCAGACTGGCTGTCCCTCACAGGGCCTGCAGGGGTTACGTGGCAGCATCAGGAGGGGGGCTGGGGGGTTGGGTCATGTTGGAATGCCGTGGATTAAGCTTGCCAGACCTCCAAGGAACTGGACCATGAAGAGCCAGTGTGCGTCTGAGTTTGGTGCCAGTGCGTCTTTGTGCGCCAGCATGAGAGTGTCCCGTCTCCATGCCTCGTCCCGTAATCCGGAATGCGGCGATTTCCCTCGCTCTGCCGTCCCTCGCTGTGAACGCCGGGACAGTCAACCCGCTCCCGCTGTTTTTCTTTGTGTCTAGACAGAAATGCCACAATCGATAAAACAATGGGATTGGTATGTTGCCGGACGGTCTGGGATTAATAGAAAAAGGGAGACCTCGCAGCCCCCCCCCCCCCCCCCCTCCTTCTGAAACAAGCACAGTCTCCCTGCTGCTCTCTCACAATGAATGCACAGCACAGAGCTGAGACAGAGAGAGGGAGAGAGAGGAGGGAAAAGAGAGGGGGAGTGTGAGAGAGAGGGAAGGATGGACAGAGAGATAGAGACAGATGGATAGAGACAGGGGAGGTAGAGAGCCAGAAAGAGGAGAAAGAGAGAGAGGAAGAAAGAGACAACCAGAGGCAGAGAGTAAGGGAGGGAGGGGGAGAAGGAGAGGTATGGAGAGACAAGGGGGAGCTGGTGAGGGAGAGAGAGGGAGAGGTAAAGGGAGGGAGAGGGAGTGGGAGAGGGGGTGTGGGAGAGAGAGAGGGGGAGAAAAAGGGAGAGAGGTGAATGAGTCAGACTCTCCTCCAGCTGTTGCAGTATGATGAACCCACTCAGGGTCACTGCCGGCCAAAACACACTGCTAGAAAAAGCCTAAATCACATGTGGAGAGCTTTTTTTATTTTAATACAAACAGTTTGTTGCCTTTTCTGGTTTTTAAATTTGCTTATATAGTGTTTTAGAAGCTGTTTATTTTTTCCCAGACTTACAGTTTGTTAGAGAGTTATGGTGTCCATGTGTGTTTTTGTGTGTGTGTGTGTGTGTGTGTGTATGTGTGTGTGAGGCTACCCTTAAGAGAAATCTCACACCCTGTTCACCAGAGCTTAGGGACAGTAGGAAAGCCAGAGCTTTGATGCATGAATAGTCATTGCTTGAAATAGTGAGGTTTGGGGTTAAGACATGGGTGACTTATGAAGTTCAGTCCAAATAACATTTAAATAACCCATTGTTTACATTAGTCACTGTTTGATGTGCACTGTCTTTCATCCATGCCTTGATGTTAATGCATTCAGCCAGTCATGTGGAACTCGCAGTCCTCTGTGTTGTGGTCATGCCTGTATCCATATTGTCCAAAACCCTGGCTTATTTGCATGACACAATGCACACACAATCCCACAATGCACAGTGTCTAATAACCTGAGAATTATTATGTCATAGTGTTGTGCCCACCAGAAATAAGAGGTGCGGTCACATAGAGGTGGTATTCTAGAGAGTACTAATGAGCTGTGCAAAGAGGGGACCCATGCTGATGTAACCCACCCTGCCCCCTACAGAGCAAATACAGTGTGTTCCACTGCTGTGGACTCTCACTCATTGCTGGCTAATGGCACAGCCCAGCTGACTGTAGGGCTCAGTCTGCACTCAAAACAAGAACCCTGACTGACTTAGTCACCCAGGAGTCCCAAAGGTGCTGTTTATAAAGTGTTCATTGCTGGTCAGTACATGTTCACAGAGTGGTCAGGACATGTTCCGGGTTTGGTGCTCTAGGACAACAGCTCCTTTTCCACATTAATGCAGTCCCTTGAATAAATCAACAAAGACCTGCTAGGTTGTATTCTTCATTTTATCTTTATGCTGTTTCAGATTTATGCAGGTACAGATTTATACTATTTCTGATTTATACTGTCAGAGATTTACACAGTCTGACATACAGCGCTCAGGTTTATGCTCAAATGTGAGCTTTTATTGAGCCTCTTGTGGAGTACCTGTGATACTTAGACAGACACGCCACTGGGTCTTTCACTATCCATATATGTGTCTACACCCACTCTGGACAGAGGTGATTTACACAGGCGGTGTGGCTGTTGTACAGCGGTTTCAGTACAGGCCAATGCGCTACTCAGGGGGAATATATCTGGAATAATGCCTCCTCATTCTGCAGTCTGATGGAGGCCCAGTGTCTGTCCACTTCTGTTATTCCTCTGAAGAAATGGAGAACCTGGGGTTTCTGTTTGACTTAGCTCTAATACAGCTTGCAGTAACACATTTAATCACATGCTTGTGAGTGTATTGTGTAAACTGCTATTTAATGGTTTCAAACCTCAGTTTAAAAATCCATTTAAAAGTTCCTTTTTCAGAGGAATGTCATCTTTTATCTCTAATCTTTAGCCTTTGTTGGACCAATATGGTGCCTGCCTGCCTTGTGCCTTTTCCTAGTCAGTGAGACCTTTTCTCTGGGAAAGTATTGTTTTAGTTTTTCATTTTGGGGTCTCATTGTCCTAAAATGGAAGAAGTACAAATGCAGACTACATAAGTCAGGGGTGCCTCACTCTGCTGGATTTCAGAGGAGCGCTGAAGTGTAGAGGAACTCAAAACATTTCCCTCCTGCTGTATCAGGGAAAAAAAAAGCGCTTTAATCATAACTTCTCACCACTTCACTGCCAGTGTGTCACTTTTGGCACCTGCGAGGCAGCCAACTGAGCATGTGCAGATTGGTAGAGCTTTCGACCTGTGGTAGTCTGAGCGTGTGCAGCCAATCCCATCTGCTGTCATCGAAGTGCGTCCCAAGCGCACGCAGCGTGATTTGAAATCTTGAGAAGATGAAATTTGAGAAGGTGAGGTGGGAGAAAGCAAGCGCTACGATCCGTAGACGTGAAGATGAGAACAACAGTAGGGGGATACTGTGTACAGAGTCTGAGGGGAAGCCGCAGAACACAGATCCGCAGGGTTTAGTCACAAAGGACTGCAGCGTTTTTTGTTGCACATGTGGCACCGTTGAACAGGTTCCCTTGCAAGGCAGAGAGTGTTTACATGTCCTTATCTGCTTTGTGATTTGCTGGCCTGCCTGCCATGGCTGTTCCTGTAGAACCTGACTGTTGATTTTCTGCTGCAGGGGAGTGGAAAGAGCCTTTTCATCTTGCTGGAAGGCGCTGCAGCTATTTTATCTTTTGTCAGCGTGCAAATCTCAGTCTTTCATGTTTTGCCATCGGAAGGAGCCAATGAGGTGGTTGCTTTGGGGCCGTGCGATTTCTATCTGTGCTGCCGGTTCGGTCTGGACCGCCTCGTTGACAAATTACAGGTTGGAGTGAACCGTAACGCTCCTGGCGTAAACGCCTGTGGGCGCTGAGCTAGCGGGCAGGGAGAGGGAGTGCCTCAGATGTGGTGGGGTGCATGGAAGTGTTCTCTGCCACTCTGAGGGAATGAGAGAGGCCTCAACATCAATCACAATAATCCTTACCAAACAAACAAACAAATATAAACTTAGTGGAGCAAGTGTGTGTGTGTGTGTGTGTGTGTGTGTGTGTGTGTGTGTGTGTGTGTGTGTGTGTGTGTGTGCGCATGCTGTGGGAGTTGGAGGTTTACCACTGAGTTTCAGAATTAATATTATGGTCCTGGATTCCATTGATAAACAGGAATCTCCTCACAGTCCTGTCATTTTTAATCCTTTGGTGTATCAGATGTGTCTCGCTCTATAAATATTCCTCAGAGCAATTAGAAATGTTTGCCTAAGAAACAGCCTGTCAGACCACATCAGCTGGTTAGATTTACTTCATGCTCCTCTCCCTCCAACAAGTCTCACTTCCTCTTCTATATTTACACTCTTTCTGGTTTACTTGGCCTTTTTCTGGGCAGCCCTTCGCTCGCCCTCCCAAACAGCTGCCAAGACTGAAGACTGACTGACGTCCCATGATGCTTTTGCTGGAGACAGCGTGCTCCATTTAAGGATGGGATGTGATATTTATATGCCTTGCCCAAACCACCGCACTGGCACAGTCGGTCTTGTCGTGTGCCAAGGGATGCCAGACTGCCCGTTTGTTCCCACAGAAGTGCCGCCAGGAACAAGGTCATCATCAGAGCCCCTCCCCACCTGGCTGCCTGAGGCCTGCAGCCCCTTACTCACGCCATTGATGGGGAGCTTAATTGCTCCCATGGGCTGGTTTCCATTACAGGCATGGCCAGCTTTCAGATCTGGGAGGGTTGTCCCATTAATTAATGCTAATAGGATGGGAGCGTACTAGGATGTAATGTTATTCATTTGTCATTTCTCATTCATTCATGCTCAAAAGCAGGGCAGTGATGCCCTCCTCTTGACAAACCAATTCCCATCAGGAATAAAACCTGTCTGTGTGTATTTGTGTATGTGTGTGTGTGTGTGTTTGTGCGTGTGTTTGTGCGTGTGTGTGTTTGTGTGTGTGTGTTTGTGTGTGTGTGTGTGCATGCACATGTGCATAGTTCAACAGGTTCAGTGCAAGTATACAATTTATTAACACTACTGTAAAGATATGTGAAATACATGTTAGAGAATGTGTAACAAAGCTTCTTATATTTAGACATAAGGGTTTCCAGTGAACTATCAAGTCCTGTATATATGTAAAGGAAAGTAACCAGTGGTTTTATCAAAAATAGAATACCCTCTTTTAATTATGTAGAGCTATAATATGTAGCTAACCTTAGGTCTGTTGCTCTGAATGTCCTGCCAGCATTTGAGATTTCTTAAATACAGACTGTGATGAAGACACAGAACACTTCACTTAACAAACTGGCATCTCCAGAAAAAAAAAAAAAAAAAAAAAAAAAGTGAAGCCAAAGACTTTCTGCTTGCTGATGAAATGATGCCCAAAGGCATTTTTTGTCCTTCTCTTCCTCTCTGATTCTTAATTCAGACTGCATGTAGAGAGATCAGAAAGGCCTGATTTAACTGTCTTTGAATGATGTGTTTATTTATCTGTTTGTGTGTGTGTGTGTGTGTGTGTGTGTGTGTGTGTATGTGTCTGTCTGCATACAGAAGTCTCCCAGCTGCATTGGTTCTGCATGGAATTAGAGTAAAGTCTTTGGGTTACATTGGTTCTGTGTTCTGTGTAAGGGACTGAGCACACTCCTTATTACCTCTTGTGTTTGAATAATCTGGGCTGTAGGAATCCAGGTACATGTAGCACTCCCACCACAAAAGGATGAGGCGTGTTTCAGCTGGGAGCTCATATTTTCTGGATCCTGATTGGTGCTTGTATCTTATCTGGTCCTGTCATTGTCCTGTGACTGAAGCCTGAAGACACACTCCTGCTCATGACTTGATAGAGACAGATATTTCCAAAGGCATCATCCTTGGTCTCACCATCAGAGATGAGTAATTCCCACATGGCTGGTTAGGTTTTGATTGATCAGCTTGTTTTGAACTTGGTGGGAGTTCTGAGGAACACCAGATACTGACCCCACCACTGAAGGAATTTGTAGCATGGCTGGGAAAAGACAAAACTCTGGACAGTACTCTGTGTGTGTTTGCGTGTGCGTGTGCGTATACGTGTGCGTGTGCGTGTGCATGCGTGTATGTGTGTGCGTGCGTGTGTGTGTCTTCCATTCCACAATGTGATCCATGCACTTATATTTATCTGGTCGGCTCCACACACAGCAGCGTGTTTGTAAATGGTTGACATTTTCCGTCATCTCTCTGCTGCAGGCCGTCTACAGCAGCACACCAATCAAGTCACGTCCAGGCAGTCACAGAAGAGCACAGTGTGTTAGTTTTACGAATCCTTAATAGAACTTTTGGAGAGCCTCTCAGGGCCATGCTTTCCCAACTGCAGCGACGCCAGAGATCTCCTTTTGAGTAATGAGGACGGTCTGGGGAACAGCTTTTCCCCTGTGGGACACTGCATAGGCTTTAGGCCTGCTGAATCCTTACCGCTTGTGGATGGGATAATAGGGGTTGGGTTTGGTGGTGGGGGTGCCTTTCTGAGACAATTTCGGATGCTGCTGTAGGGGTCACCACGGAAACCATCGGTGCCGGTGTCCCCGGGGGCTCTAGCATGCGTGTGGCCCAGGTTGCCACTGAGAGAGAACGCATTCCAGTTATTAGAACAGTTTTTCGGGTAGTGTGCTTGAGAAATTTGTCTGTTGTCAGTTCTGATGGTTTCACTCTACGTCAAGAACACCGCATTTTATTGCTCTGTGCGCAGCATGCTTTTCTAATTCACAGTCCCCAGTTGTGCTCATGCAATCAAATGTGCTTTTATAGCCAAACCCCTAACATAACCAGATATAAAAGTGTTGTTCACTAGCACAGAGCTGTGAGCGCGATCCAAGCAAGCGTGGCCGTGCTTCGGGAGACGAAGCGGAGCAGCTTTTTCTCTTCTTTTCTTCTCCCGCAAACGGCAGTAGCGGCAGCCAGGGAGGCGGTAATGAGGCAGAGAGTCGGTCTCGGCCTGCTTTTATTAGGGGTAAAAATACCGCGTCCCCAGCTCACGGAGAGATGCAGCCACGTTTGCCCTGCTCCGTCGTGTTAGGGCTGAGTTTTCAGAAAAGCAGAGGAGAATGAGCCACAAACAGTTCCAGAGTGTTCAAGATGCAGGTAGGGGACCCAAGGTTGCAACAACATAGCAAACACACATAGAACCCCTGAACAGTGTGGCGCATGTGTAAGATTCTGGTTTCAGGTCAGAGCACAGCAGCCACTGCCCACACAGAACTCACTGACCCCAGGTCAGCTGCCAGGGTAGGCACACATGTCTAGAATTACCACTATAAGGCAGATATACTCCCATATAACTGACATTGGCCCAAGCATGTGCTCTCATGACCAATTCAGAAAATATTGATAAGTGGAAACATCTGTGTAAGAGCATGTGTGTCTGCACACGTGTGTATGTGTGTGTGTGGGTATATCTTTGTATCTGTAAGTATATGTGTGTGTGTGTGTGTGTGTGTGTGTCTGTGTATGAGTGTATCTTTGAGTTTGTAAGTGTGTGTGTGTGTGTGTCTGTGTATGAGTGTATCTGTGTGTCTGTAAGTGGTGGAGGTATAATACCTGTGTCCCCCTGCAGGGCATGGCCTTCTCCCTGGAGGAGCGGCTGCAGTTGGGGATCCATGGCCTGCTGCCCCCCTGTTTCCTCAGCCAAGATGTCCAGCTGCTCCGGGTCCTGAGGAACTATGACATGAAGAAGGACGACCTGGACAGGTAAGCGCTGCGGGTGACAATGAAACCTGACACCTTTGAGTCAGACATAGGTAACTCCATCCCTTCCTCCACTGGGACAGGTGTGAAAGGCCATGTGTTACTCATATTGTGGGAAGAACAGATGAGAACTGATGAATGCTATAGTAAGAGCAGGAGACTGTAACCTTCCATCCCTCCCTCTATGCTCATCCTGTTTCTTCTCTCTGTTTTTGTTTTAAAACAGGCTTTATTAAATTTTATGAGAGCAGTTACATCCATCCCCTGTGTTGGTTATGGTCGCCATGGCCCCTGTTTCTTTTGGCCCAAAATGAGCTCATTTATAAGTCATTGAGAGGGAGATGCTGTTAATATCCAACCCCACTGGGGTTCTTCTTCAGGCCTGATTCTGAGGAATCACTCGGCACTCTGGGATAGTGCCGACCTCTGACAGAAGCACTGCTGGAGCGACAGCCTTCGAGTCATACAGCTCACATATGGAAGCCTTTATAGTGTTTGTTTTTCTGAGATGGGGGGAATTTTCTCAGCTCTGAGGTCTTTATTCACACTCCCAGGTCTCCAGATCCACTCTGCTCTGATCTGGCCTCCTCTCCTCTCCCTCCCCTCTTTCACTCGGACTGGTTTCTACTGCAAGGTCATTAGTTAATACAAGTAGGAGCGTTCTCTGTTATTAACTCACTCACTCATTATCACACACTCACTCTCTCAAACGTGTTCTCTTTCACTCTTAATCACACGCTCACTTGTGGTAAAGCTGTGTTTAAAACTGAATAACTCTGAAGGCTTTCTTGTGTACTAAATAACAGGCCTAAGGAGATATCTGTGTGATAATAGCTCAGTTAGCTCCCCACTGATGAGTCTCTGATGGCTTTGATTGGTAACTTCAGAAGTTATTATTCTTTATTACTGAACTGCATTCTGCTTTGAATCAAAAAGAGTCTGTTCATCTTGCATTCTAATTGAAAGTACAGGTGCTGTCTGATCCAGACTGAGCTGGGAGAAGCGGTCTGTTTTTAGAAGAGAAAGATCTGAAAGATTAGCTGGAATGAAATATGTTTATGAAATCCGTTATGTTTTTAAAGTTTCGTATGATCTCTTGCGGCACACACACCACATCTCATGGTTCTCTTTGTCTTTGAAATGACTCTGTAAAGGGGGAGACATCAGGAACCTGATATCCTTTAAAATGACCATAAAGGGAAAAGGTGGGTGCTGAAGTCCTAAAAACCCCAAAAGTGCCGCCAGAGAACAGATCTCTCCCCCAAACGCATTCCACACTCAAGTGGCATTCTCGCTGCAGAGCACGAGAGACATTTCTACAGCACGGCCTCTGTTGCCATGGTGATGGAAGGACCAGCTTCCATCGCCATGGCGCTGAGAAAGTTGCCTTCTGTTGCCGTGGTGCAGCCGAGGGTGGGGCGGGTCGCAGAGGGAAACTGGATCGGCAGTCACACCGGAGCCCAGCCAGCGTTCTCCCGGGGGGATGAGGAATGGTTGCTATACCAGCAGTCCAAAACAGCGGCCCGGCTAGACGAGAATATTATATTCCCATGCTCCGTCGCTGCCTCTGAAATTAAACTTGCAGTTCTCCCACATTTAAGCACAAGGGCTGCCCTCCAACCTATAAAGCTCTCATGTCTGTCTATCAGTCACTGAACCTCTCTTGTGAGTGTAGCAGCTTATTCTTCTTCTCCCTCAGTCCTCAGTATTTACTGTACGCCTGGGTCCCCTTTTCAAATATTTTTCATAATTCCCCTTTTCATAATTCCAAGAAAATTAAAGATGGCGTTCTGGCTCCAAGATGCAGTTATTAAACAGATTGGCTGAATGAAGTTTTACTATACGGTGCAGCTTGGATCAGTTGTTCTGAGTTGCAATGAGATTCTCATGAGCGATGGTCTATTTAACAGTATTCCTACCTGGGTGGAGACTCACCTGTGTAAAGGGAGAAACAGAGACAGAGGAAGAAAAGGAGCCCAAGAGAATGTGACAGGCAGAGAAAAAGAGAGTGAGAGGGATTTTTTTGGCTTTTGAGACGCTCCATATTTACCCAATGTTACAAGAGCATAGTTTGAAAAGGAAACAACAACACCCACACACACATTTTCAAAAGTAAAACAAACAACATGCTCTACGGCACGTCCAGTATTTACACCTTTATAGTGTCTGCACAAGGTGTCCTTCCCCATCAAAATCTCAAAAATGCTTAATTTATCGCCTTTTAATGCTTAAATTCATCCACATTGTTGTTTATCATAGAAGAAGCATGCTCAAATTTCAGTCTGGGCACAATCATTGTTCTCAGCGTTTAACTGTTTCATCAATCTTAGTAAGTCTCCAAGGCTGTAGGTGGTTATGCCAGAGTGAAATAGTTCAGCATGCACAGGTATTCTCCTTCATACACTTCACTGAAAATAGTCAAGGTTTATTTCATCAAACACTTGCAACTGTGCAAGCTTTGTCTACATAAAGTGGAAAATGTTCTCCTGTTTGTCAGAGAGAGCATCTGCTTTCTACATTGGGATTATGACTGCCATATACCCTGTCAGAGGCAATTATGCCATGAACAGTCCTCTACTGGAGGTCACCAGCTCATTTGGGTAGGGAACATTCATAAAACAACATCCAGGATGGCTGGGCCTACACTTCAGTTTAAAAACAAGGATTTGACAAACAACAGAAATAGCTGTTGTTTAAACATTTTCAAAACTGTGATAGTCCCTTCCACTGCAAAAAAATCTGCTAGTAGATTTCCTGCCATGATGGCAGGAAACCGATATTGTAATGTCTGCCTTTCCTCAGGGGCTGTAAGAAGAACTGTGACAGGCAGAGTGTACACGACCTCTCTGACTAGTTCACATTCAGTTTTCTGCTCTAAGATAAAGATCTACCAAGTGATGCTGGTGACTCTTGCTTTGGCCCAACAAGAGAGAACAGCAGCAACAGTATGACCTGATGAGGAAAAGAGGAGTAAAAGAAGGGTAAAAAACAGATTCCTGCCCATCAACACCACCTTTACTCTGTTGATTAATGTTCAAAAGAGCACCATGGCAAAGAGGATAGCAGAAATTGGGAGTCTCAATATTCCAATAGTGCAGCAAACAAAAAGCCATTCCAACCCTAGCATCCAGGCTGTTCTGATGATGGCACAAGCAAAGACACCCTCGTGGAACAGAGTTTAAGGATTACAGCAGTTTTTTTTTTTTTTAGGATTTTGTCAGTAATTTTGAGTCTGAAAGTTGCCAAACTTCTATTCAAATGGATCAGACCTTGATTCCTGTCACACACAAATGTGTGAAGTAAGGGATAGAGGCAGAGAGAAAGAGAGAGGGAGGGAGAAGGGGAGAAAGAGAGGAGAAGCTGGTTTCCTGTTTACCATTGTACGTGCTTGTTAAACAAACCCACAGAGCAAACATGTAAATAGCCTCATTAGCTGCAGCCCTACCACGAGTAGATAAGGCATTGTGATGCGTTTACTGCTGACATCACTCAAGCAAGAGGCTTGGAGGACAGCACACATTCTGATGAAAGTACATAGGGTATCAGTTGTAGTGTTTTCTTCCAGAATTCATGAACCTGGTTATGAATCCATCACGTCTGTCAGTCTGAGGTGGCTTGTGTCTATCCTTGTATGTAGGCTGATCCTTCAGCATGCAGCTGTCCTTCTGTCTCCATGGACCGTCTGTCTGTGGGTGGCTTTGTCTCACTGGGGCAGAGGTGTTGGTATTTTAAAGAGATTGTTAACACTTTCATCGGGGAGTGGGACATGCTGCTCATTATCTTAACAAGGGGGGACATTATGTGTTGGCTTCTGTGGAAGGGTTTTACTTGAAATGGTAGCATTATGTTGAGCGCTAATTTGGGTTATATGTGAACTCTGCTTGTGGTCTGGGGTTTTACTGTTCTAACACGGAGAGCGCAAAAAGGTGCATTACTGCATAAAATGCACCCAAGTGAATGTCGGCACTCAGACGCACCGCTCTGTCTAAGAACCTTGTAAATGAAGTGAGGGTATTTGTATTAATGGTAAATTACATATTACATTGTAACTGTGTCTTTGTTATGAAGCTGACTGTACTAACAACATCACAGAATTCTTATTCTTCAAGTAATTCCTATACTTGCAAGAACTTCCATTTTCTTGTAGTTCTTTAAAATATTCTTTTTCTACTTCAAAAGATTTAAATGGAAGATTGTAATTTCCATCCATTGCACAGCTGTAAGGATTTAAATTTGAAGGTAATCTATCTGAGTTATCTGCCAGGGGGACACACCCAATATCTGATTGTTAATAGGTTTATTACCTTACACCTGTTTTTTATTAAATACAGGTGTGCTGGGAAGAGCAGGGGGAAATAGCCCTCAAGGACGCGGTGTTACAGCCAAAAAAACTGTTAAGGAGATGTCCTGTTGCTTGGTCTAATGTCATATGGATCAGGCTTGGACACGATAATCCAAATAGTTTACTCTTCAAATGAATTATGATTCCCTGTTTGAAAATTGCTACAAGGTTCCAGCACTGTGCTCCTACAGATGCCCATTGTTTGTTTGCTTCCCAGCCAGTAGGGTGTGAGGGATGTGTCCACACGCTGCTGTTGGCAGTCTCCATGTAAACTCTGAATGCGCATGACAGGCAGCTGTCATCTCAAAGGCCTCCCTAATGGACATGTTTCCCTCTCCCCCCCTCTCTCTCGCAGATATGTCTTCCTGATGGGGCTGCAGGACCGCAACGAGAAGCTCTTCTACAGGGTTCTCATGTCGGACATAGAGAGATTCATGCCCATAGTTTACACGCCCACAGTGGGGCTGGCATGCCAACAGTATGGCCTCACCTTCAGGAGACCCAGGTGAGACGAGGACACACACACACAAACACACACACACGCACACACACAGATGCACAAGCAGGCACAGGCACGCACACATGCTGGTAAGTGCATGCACAAGCACACACAAGTGCACCCACACATTCAACCTGTGTCTGACCTCTGTATTGGCAGGTGTAACTGTAAATTGGCAGATATTTTGGACAATCGCCCTGAAATGTAGCCGAGAGTATCCGCTTTGTTCTTCTTTCCCTCTGACACGCACACACAAAGCGCCGTCCTCCTGAGACAGCTCACGGAACACGCTTTTGGGATCAGGTTCCGTCCGTCTGCGGACACTGAGCCAGTGTAAGCAGTCACCTATTTGTGTTCAAATGGCCCCCTCCTAAGACAGAGCATCCGCGACACTCTACCCCGTTTTGGGCCTCAAACAGGTTCCGACCGGGGTCCAGCTCCAGGCCCAAAGAGCATAAAGCTCAATAATATGCCTGGAGCTCAACCTGCCATATGGTTTTCTCCCTGCAGTAATACGGCTCATTTCTTTATAGGTGCTCTGTGTGGAGCTCTCTGTATTACGGTGCTCAGTGGAGCTCTCAGTTGCATTCTCTTCAATTCAAATGGAGTTTTAATGGCATTACAATACACATAATGAGCCACCAAAGGATTGATTGTAAACCACATACACATTCACATAATCATGCATAATTATACATATAAACACGCGCATACCTACATACTTGTATTTTTTTCAGTAGTTTGTGCACACTTATTTCTCCAGTTTATAGCAGGGGGAAACAGGCTGTATTCAGCTGCTAGACAAAGTGTTTTCATTTCAAACCTTTCATCCTTTGCTAATAGGATTTTTTTTCCTAAAGCCTGACATCTGCATTATGAAGCCACATGCAGCTCCCTCACATGTACATTTCTGCTGAAGGTGGTGGATTTATTAAAAATGCAGTATAAAATTTAAGCAGCAGCCGAACTTAAAACAGGATGTTCTTAATCAGACAAAGAATAGCTATTTCCCTTAATGATGTCAGTGTAATTTTATTTGAAGTGACCACCGTGGGACTCTTAAAAAATCTGAAAGTGCGCTCCCACATATTTTACATTATATTGCCCGTTCACAATCCCCCCAAAACTAGGAAGTATGTGGAAAAATGCCTAGCATGCTGTCTAACTTTGACATTGCGCTGCAGGAGGAATTTTATATCTCCCAGTGATCCCACAATGCACTGGGCTGGGGCATGCTGCCAGAGCCTTAGGACTGCAGTGGAAGTGTGTCACTCAGACTTGGCCTTGGCCAGACTCACAAAGCTGCAAAGCTTTCCTCCCTCTAATCACCTTTCTCTGAAGTTGATACACACGTGTGCACGCAGACGCACACACGCGCGCACACACACACACACACACACAGCAAGGGAACGGTAATGAAACCCTGCTAAATGTCTGGACCACCGGGGTGGGCTAAAAGCCTGAGATTACTGCTCTAATCGTTGCCTCTCTAGTATAAAAGAGTGCAGTGTTGAAGAAGGCCCATTTCACCCTCCTCGGAGTTGTGGCCCATAATCTGCCTTATTCAGACTAACCACAACCAGACTGCGTCCTGAACCAAGGGTCAGAGGTCAATTATGTTCATCGGGTACACAGTCCTCTTCTGAGAGTATTCGATTTGTGTCTGTGAGCATTTCTTTACCTGATCTCAAATGCTGGAGGAACCTATGGAGAAGCTCTGGTAGCAATAAGAGGTGAGGAGTTTAGAACGTGGGTTTCTACGCTGAAAGGTTGTGGGTTTCAGTCCTATAATGCTGCGAAGGCACAGCTGTTCTGCCCACAAATAAGAATGCTGTATATTTGGGATGTGAAAATAGTGGAAGATTTAACCATTCTAAATGGTCCTGGAGTATCAACTAAGCTAAGAGCACATACGTCTCACAATTGGCTGTAATGGAGCATGATTAGATAGTTGTGGCTGAGAATGATGTAAAAATGATGTACATACAGTGATGATGGGATGAGGCCTCGGATATGCAATACAGAGGGAGGATATGCCTGAGCAACAATTACAGTGTAACACAGAAGCGCCTGTGTTTTCATTGGAGCACGAGCCTTTGGCCACACACAGAGCTGGCCGTGCTTATGGGCAGATCTCACTCGAGGCTGAGGAATATTCAGGGTAAGCAGATAATTCCCTCCTGCAGTCTTTTACCCACAATCCCCAGCACCCCCCAGAGAAAGTTTCAGCCAAGGATACAACAGAAAGTGAGAAATCTGCAACATCATTAAAATACTTGAGCATTTCAGATGCAGTTTATCTGAGAGGTATTTGGAACAATGTGTCACCCATTTAGGGGCAATGTGTTTGTTGTAGAGGTTATTTGATCAGATTTGAGGTTCCCACCTGCACTTTCTTTTTATTTGAAAGTCTGAGACATTGAATTAGTGTGACATTGTACCTTAGCACATGTTGCTGAAACAAATATGAACAGGCATATGCTTTAGGACTATGGAAAACATAACACTGAGGATACTACCCTGGAGTTTGGAACCAGAAAGGGTTTTATGGAAAATTCTGATTTCCCACGATTTAGTTTTTTTGTGATTATTGTTTTTTCTTGTAATCTGGGAAGGATGACAAACAAATGCATTCCAGGTATTGCCTAAAACTAAACCACATTTTATTCAGGGTTTTCACAGTTGGGTTCTCATTGTTTCTCTCTTGGATTTGCATTGTAAATCTTTAAGGACTTCCATTTGGAAAAACAATCATTTATTTTATTTCCATTGTTGCTTATTTGAGATTTCACCCTCTCGCCCAGCTTCAGGCTGATGGACCTTTTCTCTCACTTCCAAACACACAGTTGAATTGTGCTTAAGTTTCTGTGTGGGGCTGTAGTGACTTATGACAGAATTGGCGACACTCCTAAATACCAGACACCTTGGAGATGTTTGGATTTCCAGAGTTTTCCAGAATTCTGGATTAGATTAGGATCAGGTTGGACTCCTTCCTGCAGCCATAGAGACATCAGTACGTAGAAGCCCAGGAACAGTTTTCTGGCAGGTTGTCCTGGTGTGAATTTGGCCCTGTCACTTTTCTTGAGCTTTTAAACATTCAGCGTGGTTGACACAAACAAAAACTGACACAAACTCAAATTAAGGGTATGAATTCTTGGAGCAGTATTGATCATGCTCACCTGCCTCAGGTGTTTTTCCTGCTGTAGAGAGAGATACTGCCGGCGTGTGTGTGTGTGTGTGTGTGTGTGTGTGCGTGTGTGCGTGTGTGCGTGTGTGCGTGTGCGTGTGCGTGTGTGCGTGTGTGCGTGTGTGCGTGTGTGCGAGTGTGCGAGTGTGCGAGTGTGCGAGTGTGTGAGTGTGTGTGTGTGTGTGTGTGTGTGTGTGTGTGTGTGTGTGTGCTTGTATGTATGTTTGTGTTTGTTTCTGCTCCACTCTGCTCTATAGAGAGATCTTCAGCGGGTGTCTTAATGCTCTGTATTTCGTATCAGACACATGGAGCTGACAGGTAGCTGGTGAGGAAAAATTCACCCTAAGGAAGAAGCTTCTTAGTGTTAGTCTGACATGTGACTTTTACTGGCTATACACAAGCTATACTAAGCTTTCAGATGTGCTAATATCTCAGCCAATGTTTCACTCTCATCACAAAGTAGAAGGTCAGAGTGGGAATAAGAAGTGGGAGATAAGTGCCTCTTTCCTTTTGTCTTTAACAAAAGGTCATGCTGTAAAACTGCAAGTCAGAGAAACTGGAAAGGGGAGTTAAGTGCTTCATGGAATATTCCATATTGGCAAACCTGTGCCACCCACTAATTTTATTGTATGCATTTTTTTTTACTGAGTGGTTTTTATGGGAATTGTTTTCCATCATGGAGTGATAAGAGGTGATATAGACACAATAAAATGGAAAATATAAAGATTTTTTCTGCTCATGGCTAAAATACTGAGGATCTACAACATCTGTTGTGCGTTTCAGAATGTTTCCTTTGGAGAGATTTCAGCATTATTTCCACTTCGGAACCTAAACCCTGCAACCTGCCGCAGTTTGGTTTAACATGCGTGCATGCGTGTTTTACATGTGTGCAGAGACCCCGAAATGGAGGGCAGCACAGCTCAGATGATGACTGTGTCCTCAAAATGGGTGCAGGTGCAGAGGAGAAAGTAAACAGACAAACTTTCGGAGCTCATTTTTCCGCCATGCTGGCACATCAGTATGGGGTGTGTTTTTTTTTCCCCTCCTTGAGTTGAAATCCCCGGCACGCTGAATCCCCAAGAACTGCTGTAGAGGAGATACTTATCAGAACCATGAAATTGCTCTTAAAGAGGAGCTTAGCTGGACTGTGGTAATGAGAGATATCTTGTGTGAGCAGTGTATGACAGAGTGCATTGTGGAGTTCTGCCATTTTGGGGCTGGGGAGAGATGACTAAGTCGACCATTCTGCTGACTTTTTAATGGCGTGTAATGGCTTTTTGCAACGGCAAGGCGCAGTTCTGTGCCAGCTGATGGAATCTGAACGTGTATCCCAGAAGAGGGGATTTGGGATTCCGTAGCGTTTTTGAGGTGCCATTTGGCATGCCTCTTCCTGACAAGGCCTTCACAGGGGACAGCAAGGTCAGGGGGCCAGCTTTAGGGGGCAGACCCAGTGTTTGTTTGAGTTTTGCCACTCATCTCTCTAGGGGAGGGGAGAGTGCCATGGGTTTGTTCCACTCAAATGGTTTATTTCCACCCATGGTTTATTTGGCCCAACTCATAGATTGATGCAAATACTTTTTTTTCTCTGCGTTTCTGAAGATTCACTGCAGGAAAACATTTGTGAGACATGTGAAATGTCCACTGACAGCTGGTGAGACAGACATACATACACTCATGATAACAGAAGACTACTCAGATAACACTTCCTTTGTTGCTTAAACAGCAGGATAATATCTCTATCTTCGTTGTGTGTTGAGAAGATGCCAAAAACCCTTGTCAGTGTGAGCTCTTTATTCCTCTCAGGGGCAGTGAGAGCGTGTCCTACCCTTTTCCACTCTGGCATGTATAACCCCACATCCCCCTTCAGCTGACCTGTCGTAGACAGCCAGTGAATATTAACCCAATGCTGAATTCACCTCAACTCAGCAAGCCTGTGAAGAATGTCCAAGAAGCCAGTTATATATGTTTGGATAGAAATAAAAGAACCGCTTTGGAAGAACTTAAGAGTTAATTAATGATGGCAGAAATAACTTAATAGGAGACCATAAAGTGCAATTCATTACTGCTCTCTCAACTTAGCGCAAGCATAACAGCATAAAGCAGGGCCCTAGTCCAACACCCTTTCACTAAACTTCGTGTGGTGTCACATCATAATCCTTGCCCCTAGGGTGGCGATTATCATTCACTTCAGGCTTTTGGCTGATGCATGACCAGCCAAAGTGGTGTCTGAATGTGCTATAGAAAACAAATCAGTGCTGAGGGGCTTTTAAAACACTCAGTTCCAATAATGTAGACTGTGGGTTATTTTTTCCTTAATTCCCACAGTGCATCAAGATGTGGGAAAATAGAATTTGGCAGAAAAATGTGAGGGATTGTTTTATATGCTTCAAATGAAAATAGACTTGTGTTACTCCTATTGTATTGACAAAACTCATGAATATCCTGACACTGAGAATTTTATCATTTCCACCTGTTGGTTTGTGATCTGTATATATTACACATAAACCTTATACAAACTAGTCAGTCCCTGTAAAACTCATTTCATTAAAGGAATACAATGGGCTTGAATCTCATTAACTGAAATATTTCAAACTGCCAAGACCTCTGTGTTGTATCTTTCAAGGAATGGTTTAGTGTTGTACGGAAATTATTGCCTATGCACGGATAGTACATCTTAAACATTTATATTTAGAGATTGTTTATAAAGTAGGAGTTGATATGTCTGAATTGGAAGTGTTAGTTTCCATCAAAAGGACAGGATCCATTTTTTATGAGAGTAGTAGTGCTTTTTAGTATGTTATGTGTGAATGTAAATTTGTGTGTCTTATATGTAAGCAGGGGCATTTGTTGTGGGTGAGTTGTATCAGTGCTTTTTGTGTGGGGTGACTGATGGGTGATTGTCATCTTACCTGTATCGTACACCAATATCCCATTTCAAAATGAGCAGACCAGTGGCATATTCCCTGGACTTCTCCCTTTGCATGCAAGTCACATATCTTTATACTGAGACTGAGCTACCCCAGTGTGAGTGTATGTTTGGACTGCACATCATTGGGGGGATGTGTTTTAGTACAATGGCAGATGCCATTTCGATGCTAGACTGTACATTTGAAAAAAAAAAAAGTCTTCCGCAGAATGACAAAACAAATATCTCTGGCACAAGAGGTAGTATATCTATCGCGCTGGTGGCTTTAACTGAGAGAGATCAGCTATTTAGTAGAGAGGTTAGATCTTTAGGGCTAGAGCGTTGGTAGCATTATCGAGTGTGAAGCTGTCAGGGAGTGGAGCCCCCCCCCCCCCCCCCCAAACACTAAACTGGGAGTTAAAGGATAATGTCCTCTGCAACTTCATGTCTCAAATCAGATGTGGAGCCATAAGGCAACCTCAAGAAGTAGGGGTTCATGACCACGTCAACAGTGGTTAATGATTGGGATCAGAGCGGTTTATGACTAGAACTGCTGTGGTTTATGATCGGACCCATTGTGGTTTATCATTTGACCCAGTTTGGTTAATAATTGCACCCAGTGTGGTTTATAATTATGTCCAGTGTGGTTAAGAGCACTGTTTTAACAAGACATATTATGGTTTGTGATATGGATGCAGATCCTCTGAAAAAGCTTGCTTGATAGGTCAACTGGACTGTGAGAAACACAGATGTGCCTGTCAGGGTTTCCACTGGATAAAATCTGAAGCGACAGTGTTTTCATTCACTATAACAGCAGTTCTCTGGAAGCAACAGGATGAGCCCTGGCCCTAGTTCTGACCTTTTCATCAGCTGGGCCTGCTCAGCACTCATTTTGGTGTGCTGACGTTTCCACTGAAAATGAAATCCCCTTGTTGCGACTTCTACAGTATTGTCTTGAACCCCCACGTGTTTCCATTTAGAGAACCTTGTTAATGAACAAGTATACAGGAACTAACGCGCACATATTATTCCTAGGCTGATGAAATATTGTATTGCTCTACCTCTAGATCTGACTTTACTTGCATAACTGGAAGCAAAGTTTATCTACTTTACATGTGGAAGAAGAAAGAAAAAGAAAAGAAATGTAGAGTTATGATGTCAAATTCATATTGAACAGGTCTCAGTGGTACACTTCTTGTGTCTTGTGAGAATTGTTTAAACTTTTGTCATGGCGGCAGCCAGCCAGTCCGATAATTAAATAAACTTACAAAACAATAGCGGCACCTGGAACTTGTTAAGATATAGAATTAGATATTTCCAAAGATTTCCACCAAGAATGGTGTAGACCCGTGACCAGAATTACTAAAGATTGCTCTGTCACATTAATTAAACTGGATCCATATTTACCTTTAAATTGGGCCACTATAACCCAGGGGATTGTAGTTGTTTGTGCAATATGTAATGATGCAGTAATATTGTTTGACTCATTTCTACACTAGAGCAGAGTGAGTTTAATCCTCCTGCAAGAACTGAACCACTGGAAAGAGTGAACACAGTTTGCCCTCCCAGGGCAGTCCTGTCCCAGGCCCTGTTGCTAACACACAAAAACATTTATAAAAACATGCGGTAATTGATCGTTGCACAATCATTAGATTTAAACAAAAAATGCCCTGATGCATTCAACAAAAATGCTGCCCCTTTCCAAGGACAATTCTAAACTCTACAATTTTGTCATTTTGTTGCCAAAATGTTATGATCTCTTCATACAGTAATTACTGGGAAAAAAGGGGTTAGAGCATGGCTGAAACATATCTGGGTACTTGTTGAGTTCCACATCTCCACTGATTCAATTAGCAGAATGATTTGAATAGGGGACTTTCCTGTCTCTAAAGTTCTGTAAGGCCATGTAACATGACTCTTATGTTAGTCTGAGATGGGAGAGAGAGTGAGGGAGAGAGAAAGAGAGTGAGAGAGAGTGACAGATAAAGAGACCAGGCACTCACAGAGTACTGTACTTCACTGAAGGTTTGTAAAGAAAAGCCGCACGGCCTCATTCATGTTCAGCCTTCCTATATCAAACACCTCCTGTGGGTCTGGGGAGGGGTGATTTTCCAAGGTTATGGCAGGGCGTTTCCCCCTGCAAGTTTTTTTTTTTCTCTGTTTGTTGGAACAGTCTGGCCGAATCAGCTCGTGCTGAAATGTTTCTCACGCAGCCGCCTCTGTGTGGAACAGTACTCACCTTCTCAGGGCAGAGCTGTTTCTGTGCAACTCAGAATGGGTGAGTATATTGCTCCTGCTGGCGTCGGAGCAGCCAAGCTCTCAGAGGGGCTGTGTTTGCCCAGCTGACAATGAATTATTCCAAACTCCGCCCCTCAGTCCAGATCCAAAGCTAAGCGTTTTGCTATGGTGGTGAGCGTAGTCCGGATGCATATTTAGCAGTTTCA
Source organism: Megalops cyprinoides (assembly GCF_013368585.1). Taxonomy (NCBI): domain Eukaryota; kingdom Metazoa; phylum Chordata; class Actinopteri; order Elopiformes; family Megalopidae; genus Megalops; species Megalops cyprinoides. The sequence continues at coordinate 26,478,241 of NC_050592.1, forward strand.
TGCTGGCCGTTCCAGTGTAATTAGTTATTTTTAATCGGAAAATGCTAGGGCAGGACCCACTGCAGGAGCTGGGAGCTTCTCGCTGTGGTGAAGTCTGTATGGATTTATTCAGTAAAGACACAGCCTCGCCCTGGAAACCTGCAGTGACTACACTTAATGCACCTCAAACCATAGTCCGCACACCATAGGCCCTTTACTGGACCAGTTCAGCTTAACCCACAACCCACTGCTGTTCTGACCGCTGCTCCACCCTGTTGCTCTGACCAGGGTTCCATGCTGCTTCTCTGACCAATGCTCCACACTGATGTGATTTTTCATTGTTGTGTTCGTAGTACGATTGGCAGGTAGATTTATGTGATAAATACGCAGGCGTGTGTAATAGAGTAGCAGGTTTGTTTGACTGACAGACAGCACAGTGATTGACAGGTCTGATGGACAAATTTATGTGGTCTTCCTTTGAACTGTGCTCCACTTGGAAACCTCATTCAGCCCTCTGTTTGTATAAGCAAATGCGTTACTGATACTGGATGCAAATCAGAAATTTTCCGGAATGGCCACCATTCCCTCCGAGTTCACGTTTCGTTTGGCACTCATCCCCACAAACACAGCTAAGGAAGGTCCAATTTATCCTTTACTCAGGCTCTTCAGGAGAAATGCATGAGTTCAATTTAAAACAACTTGACTAGACTATTTAAGAGTTTTGGCCGCCCCTGTGTCAGCTCTTCAGGGTCACATGGGCATCCCACGGTGCTCTCTGTTAGGTTTGGAAGGAGAGAGTGGCACAAGTATTTGCCATGTCACAAATAGTCTTCTCTGTGTGCTTTGGCTGTAGTGATCACAGCAGTGAACTAAAGAAAACATCATGAGGACTGAAATGTTACAGTGCAGCTGTAATGATTGGGAGGTTTGCTGGTGCTATTATCCAAAACTGTAAGATGTGTTTGATGTTTCTTTTTCTTCAGAAATTGCATTTTCACACAGTGCAGGATCAGGGTGGTTAACACAGGAGGTCCTCTGTGTGGCAACAGAAGGCTTTTGAATAAATACCATTTAAATTGTCCACATATTCACTGACAATAGAGTGTGGGTCAGCTAATACACTATAACAGAATGAGCAGCAGTTCTTAGCATAATCAGTGAATCAGCCCTGCATCTGTGAAGTGTTATTCCAAAAAACAGCCATTATCATGTGGCTGATCCAGGATCAGCTGTTGGTCAGTCATTTAACTTTGTCTTTGTAGCTGTGTGATCTGAGAAGTGCTGGCTGGTGTATCTCAGTCCCGGCTAGTGAGCTGGAAACAGGGGAGGCTGAAATATTACCTTTAAATCTATCATTACTTTCCACCTGTCCCCCTTTGTCCTCCTTGATTAACAATAAAGCATATAATTCACAGAATAATTGACACCAATCGCGGAAATGGAGTAAATGATTACGCTCGCGAAACAGAGCAGATTGTCTGTAGTTTGTGCTTTTTGCATTGGTACCAGTTTCATGTCTCTACGACCTTCCTAAGTGGGTGCTCCCATAGAACTCCCATTATAAAAAATGTGCATGTCAAAAATTGACTAAGTCCCATATGGGCTTCTGGGAAAAGTGGTAAGAGCATGTTTCAGACCGTTTGGAGTTAAATGGTACCCCCTTTGCATGACATGTTAGCTTGCCCCATACAATGGTTTTTGGTGAATAACTTTTGATAGGAAGGTGCTAGAGTGTTGGAACCAAGTTCCATCCCATATAATTTGACCATGCCCTTTCCAACGATACCAACCCCGACTCTGTGCGACCTTCCGTTCTGAAAATTAGGGTTAGGGTTAGGGTTAGGATGTGCAAAAGCTACAGCACGAGGTTGTTTAATTGACAAAGATGGCAATTTGAACAATTAAGTCGCAAGTAATCCCAAAGCTTTCTCTTAAATATTTCACATTATACTGTAGCTTTCTTGTGTTACAAAATTCAAATTACAAAACGGAGCTAAATTTAGTTAGATCGATTTAAATTACTGAGAATAAACTTTTAGGTTAGGTTGAGTGCAATGAACAATAACGTTTAGAATACAGACCTCACAAAAGCTGTGATGTGTCATGACCATTTAACGTAATTTAAATAGATAAATGCCATCCTTGTTAATTAAACAATGTAGCTTTCGCAAGCACACAAGCTATTTGTTTTATTGTTAATCAAGGGGGATAAAGGGGAATGGGTTGAAAGTAATGATAGATTTAAAGGTAATGTTTCAGCCTCCCCTGTTTCCAGCTCACCAGCCGCCACTGGTATATCTCACTGATGGTTTAGTCCATGCCTTTGTAGAACTTTGTGAGCTTTAATTAGGCAGCTACTCAATGCATGATCCACAGTACTTGCCTCTGAAATCGGCGACAATGTGGTTGAATGTCAGCAATGCGCCCGAGTGGGGCACCATCACCGCCCTCTCTTGCCTCTACAGTCTGAATCTAGAGGGTCTTCTGAAACTAATAGAGGGAGAATTTTTACTGTGGCTGTAAAGGTTATGCAATTACTATAACAGCAAAAGGTGTGCAATTACACACAGCAATGAACTCACATTATCATAATAGAAATGGGTTAGCCATTAGCAATTACTCTTGGAGTAATGCATGTGTGCTAACCTCTTCTCTCTGGTTCACATAGATTGGATTCTGTAGGGTTAGCGGTGGTTCTGCTTGTGAGTGTGTGCCAGGAGGTTTTGGGTCAGTAGCTGTTAGTAGTGCCTCCTGGGGAGTGTGTGTGCATTTGTGGGTCAGTCTGTGTTTGTGTTCTGATGGGTCAGTAGCCGTACTGTTCTTGCTTTCAGGGATGTGTTTTTGGGTCAGTGATTGTGTTGGTTCAGCCCAGCAGGCGGTTTGTTCTCTCTCTCTCTCTCTCTTTCTCTCTCTCTCTCTCTCTCTCTCTCTGTCTCTCTCTCTCTTTCTTCACTCTCTTTTTCCATTCAGTTTCAGAATGTCCTCTTTACTACATCCATGTCCTCATTATCAACTCAAATACACACACTTAAACACACAGATATTCATTTCAGACACAAAGAGATACATTTGTGTTCATTCACAAACATATACCCACACACACTCACACACACAGCCATGCATACATATACAGTTCACACATATTCAAATACACACAGACACACACACAACCATGCATATGTAGTGTTCCTTTGCTAGCCGTAGAGATACTTAATCATAACTGCTATCCTTGAAACACAGTGCCATTGTGGGGAAACACTGCCACAAAGAAATAAGTGCTCTCATAAGGTACATAATCATATGTTACCATTATGAATTTCTGCCATGGTTGAATCACCACAACGTGCTTTTGCCACTTGAGAATCTCATACTGCCTTTAGGCTGTTGTCTGCTGTGCTTACACAGCACCCCCTGACTTGTTCCCGCACCCCCTCAGTCCACCCCCACTCCCTCACTCACTCTTTCCGCTGTTAGCTGTGAGGGGGTCGAGGGCACATGCTGCACTTGTGGGACAGAACCACAAGAACACGACCTGCTCACCCCTCCATCACTCCTCAGGGTCGGGGCGGTCAAAGGCTGAGGAAAGGCACGTGTGACTGGAGTCAGTGGAGGAGATTCAAAATAAGGGCATGCACAAGAGCAGCCCTGCTATAGAGTTGGTTGGAACAACTAGGTTGTAGAATGCACCAGGCTGGGCTTTTTCACCAGTGGCCTGTGGGCTAGGAGTCCCTGAGGGATGTGACAGGCCTCCTCAAGTCATTGTGAATAATACTGTAGATAAAACTCAAAAACTGTAATGGAGCCACTTTCATGAAGGGAAACCCTGTGGTAACCTGGATCAATTGATCTTCTAGAACTCAGACACCATTATTACTCACTGCTGGTGAAGGGTCAAGGGTCAGAGGATGCCTCTCTCACTCCAGGGCTGTCATCTTCACAGGTGACTCCAGATTCTCGATCCTTCCAGCTACAGAAATGTGTTATGAGGGAGCCCTGTGGGTCGTAAAGGGCCTTTCAGTCTCTCGCTGTGAGGCTGGGGTACCGCTTTATCTCCTGCTGTTTGGAGAGGGGTGTATTTTCTCAGTGAATTCATCCGGTCCCTGTACTGCACTCCTATGTCTCTGACCCCCTGGAGCCAGGGTGACAAATGCCCTCAGCTGTCACATCAAACCGGGAATGTTGCTCTCCAGGTGAGGAGAACCATGGAAGCCACCTCCTCAGCGGAATCCACAATGAAGCAAACCTATACCCTGTTGCATATCTGTTTCACGATGCTTGGAACAACTTTGAAACTGTTAAAAGTTTTTGATATCGCTTTTTCCAGTCTTACATACAGAACAACGCTAGAAAGCTTGGCTGAATCGTGACACATGTTCCCAGGACACTTGCAGACACCTGCAATGCATGTTATTCTGCCAATTCCACAAAAAAGTCACATTGCACCACAAGGCAGGGGTAGATAAGAGACACTTATGGCACAGATGAAGTTTATCACAGTGATTCCATGAGGCACATTAATGCCCTTCCTATTACGTACCTTAGATTGTGAATGTTTTGGGTTTGACAATCACATTCCTGTCCTTCATTGGGTCCGGAAGATTCTGTGTTTTTAGCACGCCGATCTGCGATGGTGTTTTTATTAGAGGGCAATAAATGGAGAGTTTTCGTAAATGCTGCACATCTGGAAGTGATACCACCTCTGCATTCTAACCAGATGCTGTTCCCCAGGTGACGTGGACCCCCTCTTCCAACTCACTCGACCCCCCCACACACATACACACACACACACATGCTCAATGGGCTTGTCAACACCTCAGTGACGTCTTGGCAGCTTACAGACGGCACTCTAACTCATAAATCTTCGGAAATTCAAAGATTTGATTTGGGAATCAGGTCCATAATAGTTTATTCTTCGCCTTCCATGTAAGTGTAAGATTTGAGCTTCTCCTGATGAGTATTAACAGGGCACTGGAGGTGCTGTGGTGTTGAGAATCTGAGGCAGTACTGAACAGATGGCACCACCGCAGGTGAAGCCACCGTCACAGGTGACCCAACTTCTCATTCTCTCTGTCTCCCTCTGTCTGTGTGTCTGTCTGTCTGTTGCAGAGGGCTGTTCATCACCATCCATGATCGCTCCCACATCTCCACCTTGCTGCAGAGCTGGCCTGAGAAGGATGTACGGGTGAGTAGCCCAAAGGGGGGTGGGTGCTGTGCTAGTTACACATGCTCCTCCCTCCATTCCGCAGACACACATACACACCCACACACACACACTGATCTGTACATTGGCTTGAATGTAAGAAACCTTTGAGAATGGGCACAAAGCAATTTTAGCAAAAAATGTGAAACAATTCCAGAAATAAACTTAATTTCCCTCCCCAGCTTTGCAAGTGTTGGCAATGTACAAAACATTCATGCACAATTGCATGAATTTCCCGGCAAAAACAATGCCATAAACTCTAATGATTGGTTCATAAAGTGTGAAAAAGTAATTACAGCAGTGATTTCATCTCTCGGAGGAGAACTCAGAATGCAGTGAGGACCAGCTCTGAGGTATGGCTGTAAAGACTGGCTATGGGATCTGGCGATGAGATCTCTCTGTAAGGCCCAGGAAGAGGGATCAGCTTGAAGGGGCTGATGTCAGACACTCCTGTTCCTCCTGCTCTTCATTTTTTAGATCGCACCCCTAGCTCAGACAAGTGAGCGTGCTTAATGTGGTGTATAACAGAGCAGTTTGTCTGTCAGAACAGCACACCTGCAGCTGATTGGTCATATATGGCAGCTAAACGGGGCAGTAGTGTGGGATAGTGGTAAGAAACGGCTCATAACCAAAAGGTTGCTGATTCAACTCCCTGCTGGGGCACTGCTGCTGTACCCTTAGGCAAGGTATTTAACCCAGAATTGCCTCAGTAAATATGCATGTCAGAGTTGTGACCAGTGTAAGTCACCTTGTAATGTAATGTAATGTAATGCCCGTTAAATGACAATAATGTAATGTAAACAGCAGCTGTGGTTTGACTGACAGGCCGTGGTGGTGACGGACGGGGAGCGGATCCTGGGTCTCGGGGACCTGGGCTGTTACGGCATGGGCATCCCGGTGGGCAAGCTGGCGCTCTACACGGTCTGCGGAGGAACGCCACCCCAGCAGTGCCTGCCCGTCATGCTGGACGTGGGCACTGAAAATGAGGTAATCACAGCGGCACGCCTGACAGGCAGGAAAACACACAGACATGCCCTGCAATCAGGTAAACAAGGGGGCATACCCAGCAACCAGGGAAATACAGGATGCACCCACCGAGCAGGTAAACACACTGGTACACCCAACATCTGAGCAATCATAGAGATGCAGCAAACACCCTTGTGCCTCGTGAATACAGAAGAACACCTATCAATCAGGTTATTATTTATTTTTTTTGCCCCCACCCTCATCCTCAGCTTCCTTCAGATGACATCTTTATTCTCATGCTGCAATAAACAATTTAACAGTGCAAATATTTTTCACGAAAGTTAACAATTGCTCAGTGCCTTATGTCAACCCCCCCCCCCCCCTCCCAGGGCCCTCAGTCACTCAAGTTAATTCATTGTTCAGGTTAACAAAGCAGGAATCCAGGCAAATACAGACAGCAAGGTAAACGCATGCCTTCAAGTGGCCTAATTGTTAGCCACTGTCCTAGTAGTATGTACTACCAGGGGTGTGGCATCATCTTCCCATCAAGCAGCAGTGGGAAGCAAGAAAAGAGAGAAACCAAAAGGAGGAAGATAGAGGGGGACAGAGATGAGGAGGTGAGGGAGAGTGACAGAAAGAAGGAAAATAACGTGGGTGAGAGAGAATATTCCATGTCTGTCATTCTCATTCCGCTGCCTTTCAGCTCTCTTCCAGTTCACACATCAACAAACTGCTTGGAACAAAAGATTTCCCCAAATATTAAAATATAAAAGATATTTTATTGTTGCACATAAAATATTACACGCCACTGGATGTGGTGCCTGGAAGAGGTGTCTGGGACTAATTTGGGCCGGCCAATCACAGAGGCTGTTCACTGACCCACAGATACCACTGTCCATTTATCCATACCTCCCAGTCCCTGCGCCATGTGTCTATGAAGTCCCCATGCTGTAAGGTGTGCTCTGCAAGGATAGTCCTTTGGGGGGCGCTGTTATAGTCTAACAGCTTCTAATGCAGCACACTGAGCCCTGTGTTTGGGGGAGAGCTTGTCCCTCTCAGTGTGCGTCTGCAGTTTAAATCTTTTACAGGCTCAAAACACAAGTTTATGTGGCTCCCAAAGGCTTTGATGGGGAGTTCCATGTCTGGGTTTGTGTCCTCAATGTCCTCTATCGTTAATGAGCCTCAAGACTCATTAACAGAACTACGAGGATATGTCTTTGAGGCTCAGAGTAGAGACTGCAGTTAAAACCCTCTTCACTTTCATGAATTCAACAGCAAACAGTCCACTGTGGGACAGAATACAAGCTTCAGTTGGTTGGAAGTAATAAATGATTAGCATATGGCTTGTCTGTCTTTTTCTGTGCCTTTCAGGAGGGTTGGTACAGCTCGTCCTTTACAGACTCGTGGATTCTCAAAAGGCATTGGTGGCACCTGTGCCCCCTGTGGTGTCAGACACCCACTCCATCTCCTCCTGCTGGCTGTCAGGTCGGCCTGTATGGCACAGGAAGGCTCCTCCGCTCTGAGTCACCGGAGCTGCTGTTCTTCCAAATCTCTGTTTAAGCACTTTTATGCCCCCCTTCCAGGGCATCTGGCTGTACTGACTTGCGGGACGAAGTTACTGCTTCGGCAGTAATGATGGAGTCCTGCAGAAATGAGAAATCCTTGCCCCTCTTCTTTCCAGTTCTGATTAACTACTTCTCATTAGTTCCTGTTACTGCTCATTTGTAGCCTTCATCCAGTGTTGATGAGAGCCAGTGAGGATCCAAATAACATGACCAGGTCTCTCAAACGTGCCCACAGGTATTTTCCCATTCTTGTTAATGCCGCAGTGAGAAAGCGCATGCAGATTACTAAGAGCATTGTTATGCCTCCTTCTGTTTACACAATCCTCCACCGCTACTCGAAGTGGTCTGTGTGATTTATGAGATTTATATTTGAAATGGGTTATTGCAAATATTTGCTTTTATTGTACTATCCAAGAGACCCATTCTACATCTCCAGCTGTTACTTCCCACATCAGATGGCTCTGTGGAAGCAAAGCTGTTCTCCTGCCCTGGAGTAATTGACACAATTACTGTTATTAAAGGATTATTCCGCCTGGTAAAGGCAGCCGTTTTCCGTTTTGTCATCTGCAGAAAGGGGATGCAGTTTCAGGCAGAGCCCCACAGTAATACCTGTGGATTTAAACACAGACTGAAACGGGATCAGTTCTTTATCTTGGTGTTTCTGTAATGTAAAACAAGATAAAGAAGGAATTAGGGTTTTGGGATGAGGGATCTGCAGGTCTGGGATGTGCGTCTCTCTGGGGACACCTGCTACTGCAAGAGCTTCCTAATCCCCTCTGTAAACTGGCACTAATCCTGCAGATGATCTCAAGAGCTGAGGCCAGCACTCCCAGCATCCCCCTGTGCATGCCATAGTACTCTGATGTCAGGAGCTGCACAAAACCTAGAGTAAACCTGGAGTAAATGTGCAGCAACAGTGCTCTCATAAGTTATAGTTATAATGGCTTATGGCCATTGTTGTGGCTTGCATAGGTAACACACAATGCCTGAACAGCCAATAACAAAGCTACAAAGCAAAAGGGAAATTCCAAAGGGCAGATGCCACGCATGACATCACGGCCTCAACACGTGTGCACTGACTGACCAGTGGAGTGCAAACATGGTCTCTCCTCCTTGCTTTTGTTTTGTTCATATGTAAATAGTGTTGGCTGTGTTTACACTCTACGCAGAGGCAGGCAAATTACCACAGAGGCATGTCTTGTATACAGAGATCTTTATTTAAAGGAAGAGCAACAGTCGCAAAGAAGATTTTCTATATTTTGACACTGGTCTGGAGTCTGAGGGTTGACACTCTAAGGCATTTGTGCAGGTAGATGGGATAACCTTTTTACACTGTCAGTAAGTAATCAAGTTTAGTCTAAGGTATTCATGACATCATTCATAGGCAGTTGAATACATTGTTCCTTAATTGGCTAATGCAGGAAGTAGGGGAAAGGTCGTCCGGCTGGAGCCCAATCATATCTCCAGCCCTGACTGTTATGGGGACGGTGAACCATGCAGAGGGGTTTGTTTTGGGGGAGGGGGTGTGTTCTGCTTGACAGAGATGAAACTGGGAGTGAAACTGGGCCTGTCTAACACCGGCTTTGAGTGGCTACTGCACTTGATTTTTGGCTATTGCACAGCTCATCATAAAACCTGGGTACTGTTCACTGCTCATAAAAAACCTGTCGCCTGTTCTGTAGCATAGAATGAAATCTGTCAACAGTTACATGTTTGAATGAAACCTGTCAGCTGTTCCACAGCAAAATTGTTAGTGGTTCAACAGCCCATAGAGGAACTTGTTGGCACTTTCACATCTCTGGGTGAGACCTTTCAGTTGTTCCACAGCTTGGAGTGAAACCTATTGGCTGTTAAACAGCTTAGAGTCAAACCTGCAGGTGGTTCCATAGATGGGATTGACCTGTTATTCTTGCTTTTTTCTGTCAGAGAAGCCGGGCAGTTTTTAACTCTGCTCCTGATGAGGCCTGGTGGAGTTCTGGACGATTTGGCCCCCGTTGGTTCCCTGGCGTCTGCGGTGGTGCTGGGCACAGGGGTGCTGCTGGCCTTTGGGGAGGAATTCATTCCCCTGGATTAGACTCCATGGCACCCAGAGGACATAGAGTGGAAAAAGGCCCCCACTGCAGTACAGTACAGTGTAGGCGGGAGTCCCCTCACTGTGTGTTGAGCTTAAACTACACACTGAAGCCTGGGGAGAATAAACAGCAGCCAGGAGCTCTGTAACCACCACCACCCCCCCCCGAGCCAGGCTGGCGCATGCATGTGGGGCCAGGCAGCTGCACGCAGAGGTCTCAAATATTATGATTTCGCCTCTGCCGCCGAGGCATCAAGGCTGACGAGTGAAAATAAACCAACACCATTGGCTCCTTTTCCACAGAGGCACCAGTGTGGTCTTTAAACAGCATCTGCCGCTGTCCACCCCAATATTGTTTGGTAGAGAACATAGTGACACAATTACTTTTTCCCCTCATCTCAGTCTCTGTATCCCGGTTATGGGCATACCTTTCCTAACATGCAAGGCTGGAACAGAGTTAGACAAACAAACTGCAGTTAAAATGGTACCCAGTGTCTGTAAATGGTGTGTGCGGCGGCTCTCAGGAGTTGTGTGTCAGACTAGGAGGAAATTCTCTCACTCTCTTTCTCTCTCTGCTGTTGTGTCATCAGCCAAAGAAGACTGGGAACCCACAGTGGCAGAATAAATTGGGGATAGGGTTAAATAGGTCAGGTTGGATGGGTAGATGATTCCACTGGGGATAGGAATGCCATAGTAAGTCATCCAGGGTATGTGCGTCTCGCCTCTCTCGGGCACCCTGCAACTCAACAGACGCCTGCAAGTTGTCAGGATTATGTCTGCATAGTAGCAGCTATCCTCCAATGAGTGCCCACTCCACTGCAGTGCACTGTGTGACCCAAAGAGTTGAAAATAGCTGTTGGCTGTTCGTGTTTGTGATGAAGGTTTGCATTCCTCTTGCTCCAGCACTGCTGCGTGAATACAGAGGCTGCTGCATGGAGATGAGTGTGGTACACTGTACAATTGGCAATTTGAAACAAAGGTAGCATGGCGACAAAAAAAAAGTGATAGTGTAGCATAGTGGCAAGGAGCAGAACTCGTAACCAAAAGGCTGCTGGTTTGCTTCCCCACTGAGGCACTGCCATTGTAACCTTGGGCAAGGTACTTAGCCCACAGTTGCCTCAGTAAGGTATCCAGTTGTGTAGATGAATAACATGTCAAAAAAAATGTAACTTATGTAAGTCGCTCTGGATAAGAGCATCTGCTAAATGACAATAATGTAATGTAATGAAATAGAAAAGGAACCTCTACCAGCCCCTTCTTTGTGTCCATTCCGTGTAGTGTCTGGTGAGACCTGTTCCTTTTTTCCAAATGCTAGAGATAAAAACTGACTTTCCTGCAGGTAAACCCAAAACCCCAAGAGAGACAATCACGTTAGTATACAGAAGGAGATGTTTGCTGCCGCTGTCCCAACAGAATTTGCTGGATGTCCAGCCAAAGCGTGCCTGTAATGGGGCTTTAAGGCTCATTTGGGATGAAAGACACATGGTTCACATTACAGGAGCCTTTCAGTAGAGGATCAGAGCAATCAGTTCCAGCGGAGGAGGAGAGGAGTGGTCAGCTGGCAGTGTGACTCAAAACACCCTCCCAAATCATCCGTGATTCCTTTTTCAGTCAACATCAAGCCGTTAGGTAATCCTGTCTCAGAAATGGTTTTTTTTTATTCTTTCACCCACAGGGAGAAAACATTTACCCAGAAACTACAGATAATTCAATTCCAGAATTAGATTTGGGCTGGAGCTGATCTATTATGAAAAGCAAACAACACTCAGATATATGATTATGAAATGCTTTGTGATCTCATCATTACTGGATTGATTAAATACAAACTCAAAGTGATCTTCAGATCAGCTGGTAATGATTTCTCAATACCCCACACAACCTCTACCCCCTGTCTCACCTAGGACTTCACCCCCTGAAGGAGTGGCTCTCCTGTGTCTCTATTATTCCTCTCCTATGTCTCCCCTGTGTCTCACCTGTGTGGATGGGTGAGATACTCTGTGGTTTAAATGCAGAAAATGTTCAGAGGTTCAGCTGCATCTGTAACAGCAGAGTGACCACTGTAAGTGCTTGGCTTTGAGTAAGAATGTGAGCGTAACCTGGCCCCGTCTGCACGGATCGCTGCTCAGCTCGAGGTCTGCTCTCACACATGAGGATCAAACCGCGGGATGCGGACTGAGGAAACGGCTCCCAGCGTTAAATCTGCGCTGTGCTGATGGAATGAGCACGCCTCTCTCCCTCTGTGTTCCAGGAGCTCCTGAAAGACCCGCTGTACATTGGCCTGCGCCACAGGAGGGTGAGGGGCCAGGCCTACGACGACCTGCTGGAGGAGTTCATGAAGGCCGTGACCGACAGGTAGTCACAAACACACTGAACTCAGTGCCCCTGCCAAACACCCCCACCCCCAGCCCAGGGTCTGATTTCACTAAAGCAATGAGGTCATTTCTCAAAAATTCAGGACACCTCAGTTCAGAAACAGCTGAGAAGCCAGTGAGTGGGGTACTAAGGGTCAGTTACGTCAACAAACTTGTCCCAATGCCCCGTTTGTTCAGTGTAATTGGGTAATTAAAAGGGAACACAAGGCCTACTTACAATGCTGAACACTTTTTGAGCCTTGTTGAACCAGTCAGAGACGCAGGGAAAATACATGGGCATGTATTTTGGGCAAAGGGTCTCCATTCCAACTTCTACTGAAGGTAGCCAGATAAAGAATGCAGTAATTAGGTATTCACCTTATTAAGTCCTTGATTTCTACTGTTGTTTTTTGAGAAAGAAAGACAAACATGTAGAGGGAGAGAAGAGGAGTCAATGGGTCTGATTGAGGAAAAGCCCTTATTATTATTATAGTTATGTAACATCATACCACATCAAGCAATGATGGGCAATAACCCCCTCTTCCACAAAACTGTTCATTTTGTTCATCTCATGCAAAATCAGCTGGTACAGCCCTCAGCATTGTCAGGGCTTGTGTTAATACTGAAAAAATATTTAAATGGCCATCTGTCATCACAAATTCCACATGCCTTTGAGATCCCTGATTTTGGTTTGATTGTGATAGAACCTTTAGCTGCCTTGCACGTGGTAATTGCAAAAGAGATGGTAGATGGGGGAGTGAAGTGAGATCAGAGAGCTCTGTGGCCAGAGGGACGCTGTTTGAGTTCAGTGGTAGTGTGACACGACTTTTAGCCGTATCGGGTTTGGGTTTGAGCTGGCTGACAGGGTGATTAGAACATAGCGGTCAGCTGCCCAACAAACAGACAGATTCGCCCGGAAACGGCGTGTCGCCATGTGCACATATTTGTGCTCCTGTATGGTGAGAATGCAGAGAGAAAGTGACCCCACTTTGTTGGATGTGTTGACTCCTGCTGTCTTGCAGAGACTGTGACAGTGACCACACAGTTCCTTCAGAATAGGCTCCATGCGTAACTGTGAAAGTGCAACCTCTTTCCCTCCCTCTCCTTTTTTCCTTTTAACTGTCTCCCTCTTTCTCACACACTCTTTCCCCTCTCTCTTTCCCTCTTACTCTCTCTCTCTCTCTCCCTCTTTGTGTCCCTCTCTCCTTATTTCTCTTTCTTTCTCCCTGGGTTGGGTTCTGGTTCTCTGTCTGCGTGGGCTGGATCAAAAATGATCAGTTCTGTTGCTTGGCTCTAGCCTAGTTCAGAGTGATGTCTTTGGGTCATATCGACTCAGAGTGGCTTCTCAGCGCATATGGATGTATTTAAGGCACAAAGTAGCACTCAGAAACCGAGCGTGTGTGCTTACTCCAGCTGGCAGGAGAAAGCCCTGACTTCATAATAACGGGGTGGCTTCAGAACTGCTGGGAATGTCAACGTTTGTCCACGAAAGCGCGCCATTGGTGGAAAATGAATGATTATGGGGTTGGAGAATGAATGAATGCTAATATTTTCAGAGTTTTTAATAAAATCTCTTTCATTTCAAGAATTTGCAGGAGCACACGCATTCACGCAGAGAAAGAGATGCCATAGGACTGGAGAAGGCCTTTCAGCAGCTCAGATTAGGAGCTGTGGACCGTTAATCCTCTGAATGATTATATGCTCTGGGAAACTTTGGATATTTTCGTCCCGATGCTGAGTATAGAGTGTGTGCCTCTACAATTGTGTCCTGCAGGAGTTCATTTCCTCAGCGTTGCCCTGAAATGAAATGAACTCCTGCCATGTGCAGGTGGCTCAAAACTGTGGGCTTTATCATAATTAAAACTGAGAAATTGATACTCCGTAGATCGTCACCAGGAACAAGGACAGACTGCTATGTGAAGTTCTCCAAAAAAGCTTCAAGCCCAGAACAACAGTGCCTCAGAGTCAAGCGACCAACAGAAGGAGACCAGACCAAAAGAAACAGCAGTTTTCAGACGCAAAACAGAGACTTTTTTATGGTCCAATTAATTCTCCAGGCTTCTGCTCTCTTGAGTTTGTATGAATGGGGAAGCCAGGTTTGAGGGGGTATTTTGTTTTCAGCAACAGGGAGCGGCAGAGCCTTATTTGCCTTTTTTCTTGGGCCCAAATGATTCTCCTCATTTTTTGTGAGATGAAGGGTCCCCGTGTCGAATCCTTAATTGGAGTTCCCGCTTCTCCGCTGAGGAGTGGGTGAATGTCCGGCCGTCACCGTGGTGACAGAGGGGCGGGGGTGACTGATGGGACAGGGAAATGGGGATTGTGTTTCCAAGATGAATGTCAGGGATGGATTTGTTATGAAGTTTGATGAAAGACTTTCTCCCCCTGGAGGAATCTCAGCTGAGCTATATTAATATGGTCCAGGAGAGAGAGAGAGAGAGAGAGAGAGGGTGAAAGAAGGAGAGGGAGAGGAAGAGAGAGACAGGCACAGAGACTTGACATTTAAACTTTATTAAAAGTTTAAAAATATTTTAGTTATAAATCCATGCCAGTGAAATGCGATCTATCTTGTAGATTCATGAAGGGAAAGAAGAGGAAAAGAACACAGCTTGTGATTTATGCACCGCCTAGACTCAGAGTTCAGCAAATAATTTGTCAGCAAATAATATGCAAACTCTATTTCTATTCTGGAAACTATCAGAAATCCTCACCACATCGCTATGCCTATCAGAATCAGAATCAGAATAGACTTTATTGTCATTGTACGGTGGGGGTACAACGAAATTGTGGGTGGTCTGCAACAACAGCGCACTGTGGAACATTTATATCAACACAATACAAATAAGGCACACGACATAATAGACAAAATAGACAAAATATACAATAAAATACAATAAATACAATAAAATACAAATACATTGTAAATAAAAAGAAATATAAAGAGAAACTTGTGCATTAATATGGCCTTTTTAAAAAACTACTTAAAGTGCACAGTAGAATTGCACAGTTGTATTGAGGTAGCGGGTGGGGGGGGGGGGGGGTGTGTGTCAGTGTTTGTTAGCAGTCCGTATGGCCCAGGGGAAGAAGCTATTGGTTAGTCTGGTGGTGTGGGACTTGATTGACCTGAAGCGCCGTCCGGAGGGCAACAGGTCAAACAGGTGATAGGCGGGATGTGAGGAGTCTCCTGTGATGGCCTTAATTTTACTGAGGCAGCAGGATCTGGATATGTCGTCCAGGGAGGGCAGAGGGCAGCCGATAATTTTATCAGACCAGTAGTATGCAGTTTGTTTGTCAATATGGCCTGAGCCTGTCCAAAATTTACAAACTCAACTTTAAACCAGGAAACACTTCTCCAATATGACATGAAAAGACACAAGTCATTTGGATAGAAGCTGAAAGAGAGGAAGCAGTCTGTGGCATTCATGTATGAAAAGATCCACACTTCACAAGGCTCCAAATTCTCCTCCCTGCCTCAAAAAAACATGTTTGGGACTAATGCTTGGGCTGAGCTGGAGCAGAAAACCACTTGTGGAACACACTACAGGCCTCACAACTGGGTGTATGAATTGTCCTCATTGCAGGGGTCGATTCAACTGCACTATCGAATATTTGTCCCTCAAAATTTTTACCACTGACACACGAGCAGCTGCATGCCGCATTTTCTCTCTTAATGCTCTTAGGCTTCCACTCAGTCTATGTAAAAAATTACATCAGCAGGGGGTTCCATCTTTGAAGAAGGGTCTTTGAGAGAATTGGAAAGCTGGTCCCACCAGAATGGAGGGCCATGCAGTGTCTTGAGCTCCCCTGCTCCCACTAGCTGGAGCTCCATCCAGCATCTCCACCACACCGAGGCATGACATCAATCGCTTGCATTCTCTAACGGAACAAACAGCTGGATTTCTGGCCGACTCCTCTTTGCTGTCTTCCAAAATTCTTTATCTAACTGCAGAATGTGCTTGAGTCTGATAGCTCCTGTCATGGTGAAGCCGTGGGGTAAATTCCCTCATTTTAGGCCAGCCTCCAGTAAAAGAGGGTTGAGACTCCTGAATAAGCACATCCTCGGTCACATGGTGTCCCTGCAGTGTCTCCAGCTGTAGCAGCCTTCAGGCTATCAGCACACTGCTACAGACCTCAGGCATCACCGCTGTGAGGAGAAGCCTCCGCCAAAGAGCTGCCAGTCATAGCCTAACTCCCCCACCTGCCTCAAGAAGAACAAAGTTCTGCCTCCAGATAAGCCCTGGCGAGCACAACAGTCCTTACGCAGCCTGCAGCTATAAGTCAGACCCCACAGATCTGTGACAGCCTTCCCAGCTTCCTCCGCAGGCGGGTACAGGAATGCTGGTCACAGCCAGTGGTTTCCATCCCAAAAGCAGGAGAGCAGTGCTGACCACATCTCTGTGAGCAGTCCGATCGGAGGGCCCAGGTTGGCCAGCCCGTGCATCCACATGGTGGCCAGTGTTGATCACAGGATCACTCCCCTGTAAGACATCTGAGGCAATAACCATCTCCATCTGGACGAGTCTAGAATTCCCTCCTAATTTTTCAGGTCATGTCACTGGCATGCCAAGACAATAGCCAGCGCTTTGGAACCAGACTTTTTTGACTGCAGGGGTTGGGAGAACACTCGGGGGGGTGTTGAGGGGGGGTGGTTGGGGTGCACTCGAAACCACAGGAATAATGTGGTGAAAAGAGGGACATAATCAGAGACATAATTCATCCTGATGAGATCTGCAATGATGTATACTCTTCTGATTATATCTGTGGGATCTCTGGGGTTTTTCTTTTAGGCTTTCAGGTGGTTTAGAAGCTGACCAACAGCACTTTGGTTTAGATAGGATATGATGTTTGCCTCTGTGTGTGTCTGTGAGTGTGTGTGGGCGTGTGTGTGTGTGCGTGTGTGTGCGTGTGTGTTTGTGTGTCTGTGAGCGTATGTGTGTGCGTGTGTGTTTGTGTGTCTGTGAGTGTATGTGTGTATGTGTGTGCACGTGTGTCTACGTGTGCACGTGTGCGCGCGCGCGTGTGTGTGTGTGTGTGTGTAGACATATGTGTTTGGACAAAGCTCTCTCGTCCGTGACCCTCTGTATCTAAGTCGCTGGGTCCCTGGAATGTGTGCAGGAGAACAGCAGTCTTTCATGCCCTTTCAGTTTTTCTGTCTCGCAGGAAAGAAGAGGAGACTTCCGGAATATTTTACACAATAGTTCAGATTTCATTTGGCTTCACGTTGGGAGCGTGTGGAGTTCACCCCCGCGTCGGGCGAGATGGAGTTACCATCCCTAGCCGAGCCCGAGATCGCCCGTCATCCCACTGTCTGCAGGCGCGCTGTGCTCTGAGTGATCTGCCACATGGGTCACCAGCGCCTCCTTGCACAGTCATTTCATCTGCTGTGAATCCGAGCAGCATGACAGAAACACATTTACGCTCCGTTTAAAGGACCGGCAGACTGAAACCCTAGTTGTTCCATCAAAAGACGGATATTGGACTGTTTCTGTCTGAGAATTATTTCCTACAATAAGAACGTATCTGATTCGCACAGGTTATAAATCAGTGAATAATAAAACTGTTCGGAACAAAAAGACCACTGTATTGTGAGATGATGATGGCCGATTGCTTTTGCAGCTCTTGGTCATTGTAGCCTGCAAAGTGGCGGTGTGCCATGGGTTTTGTCTGCCTCCGCGACCCACTCCGCACTGTAGGATCTGCTGCTCCGCACTGGGAGGGTTGCCGTCCTGTGTTGTAGGAGATGCCTCTCCACACTTCAGGAGCTTATACTATGTGCTGTCCCTGCATGGTATCAGCAGACGATGGCCAGGCTATTTGGGACCTCTCAGCTGGGTCTGAATCTTTTGCCTAAAAAAGGGCTGGTTTCTGTAGGAGTCCAGGAGGCAGTCTAAGATGCATTCTGCTGAGTGACCACAGTGACCTGTCTCCCGGGTGTTTGAGGAGAAGGGAGACACTGCCCTGACAGCGGCTCAGAGTCAGCGTGTGTGACTTTGCGCTGGGCTCAGCTCTGTCACTATGGAGCACCAGGTGCAGGAGTCGGCTGTGCCTCGGGTCTGGGTGTCTCTATTGTCACCGAGTCGTTTCCCATCACCCCCCCCACACTCCCGTGTGTAAGGCCGAAGTCGAGTCCCGTCCTGTTCGTCCCATCAAACGGGCCTCCGAGCCCCCGGGGTCTGCCCCTTTTGTCTGTCTGTTTTACAGCAGGCTGAGTGGTGCATTGTGGGACAGCACCATTCAGACGGGGCGACAGTGAAAGACAACAGGCTTAAGAGCGAATGGAGAACGGGCCCGTGAAAACAAAGGGGCCGGCAAGAGCTTTGTTTTCCCCAAGGCTTGAAAACTGCAGGGAGCAACCCGCTCTGAGACCCGCAGCTGGGACTGACACACACTTGAGACCTGAGAGAGAGGGAGAGAGATGGGGGGAGTTGAGAGACAGAGAGAGAGAGGCAGAGAAAGATGGTGGAGAGTCAGAGAAGGGGAGTGAAACTGGGGGAGAGAATGGAGAATAGTGAATGAATGATGAACTCTGCCAAAAAACTGTACTTTCTATTACTCTGTGACTAAGAGAGAACTATATGGGGAGACAAAGTAACGATTCTTAGACGGAACATCCACACACAGAGACTGTCCCAGTGATGCAGTTCTCCAGTTGGCACGGCAGCACGGTGATGCATTCTGAAGCACACCAGAGGGCCCTGTTTCTGTTACAGCCCCTCAGGGCTCCCACATTTCTCCAGGCCAACGCAGAGCGCAGGCGTGATGCTTATTTGATCTTAGTTTATGGAGGTTTGTTGCTTTCCGGTGTCTCCTCCACCTACATCGTCTCCACGCTGTAGTTGTCCCTTTATAGAAAGTACATCTTCATAAATCTTGATGCGGTCCTGTTTTAAGAAGTTATTAGATCCGTGTTGGATAGCATCTCTCTGACTCACTCCGACCTTTTTTTTTTTCCACCATCACGGATTCCTCGTGGAAATGAAGGCTGTCAGCAAATAAACCCAAAGTGTTTCTACAGGTCTCTTCTGGTAGGACAGTTACACTGATTTCTTCAATAAAGTGCCGTAACCCTGGGGAGGGGATCTGTTGCTCGTGCTGTAAGAAAAGGAGCCATTATTCCCTCTCAGGAAAAAGCTCAGAGGCCAGCGTTCAGAGCCCCTTCCCCCAGCCTGACTGCGCCCACTGTGCTCTCTGTTGGAGTTCACACTGTTACTGTGATCCATCCTCAGTTTCCCCCCTCCGCTGAAACCCAAGCCTCATCAGACCCCATCCCTGTAGCCGTCTCTCTACACAGTGCGTTTCCCTGGCGTACGACTGTAAAATACCTAACACGGAGAGAGGGATTGAGTTTACTGTTCCAGCTAATTTAGGGAATCGTATAAACACTGCCTGTTATCTTGAATGATTTGGTAATATTATTGTATGGATTATGCCGGAGGGTGGGGAGGCTGGTAGCCCTTTGCTTAGGTGTGAGGTGGACTCTGAAGTAGCTTGCTGAATTCATGGGTGATTGTTTATACAGTGGCGGGACTGGCCGAGCGTCCTGGCTCAGGGAAGCAGGGATTTTAACCAGAACAGTTTTTGTAGTCAGAGAAAGGCTCCTGGCCCGAGTGTGATTGGAGATGCTTGGCTTGCTTTGAAGTGTAGGTGTGTGTGTATATGTGTGTTTGTGTCTGTGTGTGTGTGTGTGTGTGTCTGTGTGTGTATATATGTGGATGCTGTGTCTCTGTTTGTCTGTGCACGTGCATGTGTGTGTGTGTGTGTGTGTGTATCTGTGGACTGATGTATGAAGTGCATTTGCGTGAACATGCATGTGTATAAGTGTGTGTGAGTGTGTGTGCGTTTTAATTACAGACATCAGGCACCGTGGCCTCTCGTCCCCACACTTTCCGCAGCTGTGATTACGGCGTCTATTAGAGACGGCTGGTGGCAGCTTTGAAAGGCCTCAGATGAAAGGTGCTCATCTTCAGAGCCTCTCTCTCTGCAAAGCGCTGGCTGTTTTCATCCCCTGTATTCTCCTCCACCGCTGGCCAGAGGGCAGAGATCTGTGCTGCCTTTCATACAGGCCTCAATGCAGCAGAGCTGGTTCAGGCCGTGCTCCAGTGTTTGCGTTCTTTCTGTTAATATCTGATGTGTGTCTGCGGAGGAGCAGCGTCAGCTGCTGAAATAAGTCAGTGTTTTTATTAGCGGGATCTGTGAGTGTAAATCCCAGAGCTGTGGCATTTCTCCAGATTTCTCAAGGTGAGCGTTCTCCCATGTAGGGTCATTCCTCTGCATCTACAGTGACGCGTTTCAGTGGGAAAATATTGCTCTGATGACTGTAGTTATTGGTTGTTGTCACTGTAAAGCAATTTACTGGAGAAATGTTGCTTGTAGTTACAGTGACATTTAGGGAAGTAACACCTGTATGACCAGGGATACAGTGGAAAGTGGAAAATAATATTGTTTGTAGAAGGAACTGTATGTGTGTTGTGATTTTTCAATAATCAGGATAGATCTACGAGAGTCCAAGGAAGACTTTTGTTCATGACACTGTTCATATCAATGTGCCATATTGCCAGAAGAGAGCACTCACGCAACCCCACACTCCTCACTCAATCACATTTATTCGTTTACACTCCTCACTGCATGCTCCCCACTTTTTACCAATACCTACTCACCTCCTCTAATCATCACTCACTCTTCACTGCCCCGCCTTCATCACTCACTTTGAGCTGCTCTCCTCCTGTCCAATGTTCCTGTGATGTTCAATGGTGAAAGAGCGCCCTCTACATGAGAAAAGACAGCACTGGGCCCCAAGTTTCTCCCATTCCTACTGTGTGTGTGTGTGTGTGTGTGTGTGTGTGTGTGTGTGTGTGTGTGAGTGAGTGTGTGTGTGTGTGTGTGTCTGAGTGTGTGTGTGAGCACGCATGTCGTCTGCACTGTCTAATGTAATCCACAGGTACTGTCTGAACTGGTGCTCTGTAATCCGCAGGTATGGGATGGACTGTCTGATCCAGTTTGAAGACTTTGCCAACAACAATGCCTTCCGTCTGCTGCACAAGTACCGTAACAAGTACTGCACTTTCAATGATGATATCCAAGGTACCTCCATGCATCTCTCTTCTGTGATCCAATGAGAAACTGACACACTGGCACACTGGCACACACACACTCGCTCACACACACACACACACACATACACACACACACACACACAATTCTGGTCCAACGGAAAAGAGCAGTAATGTTCTGTTCTGGTTAAACGGGACCACAGTATCAGTCACACCATATCCTAAGGCCCATTAGGCCGTCTCTTTAAAACAAAAACCAGCATTCCAGGGGAATTAGGCCTAATCACAGTAGCCAGTGATTTGAAGGGTAATTTAAACCACATTTTCTCTGATTCTCCTGAGCAAACATCTTTGCAAATTCTGCCGAAAAAAACAAAGCTGAGACCACACCGTCTCCTCTGTCTCTCAGAAGGGTCCTTTTGTGGTAGTGCACGCTTCTGTACCTGTGCTCCTTTCTACTTTTTCTTTCCCATTCTCTGTGTCTTTCTTTTTCTTTATCTCCCCTACCTTGTCTCCTCTCTTACCCTGCCCTCCCCCCTACAAATGTCTCTCTATCTCTCTCTGGCTCTCTCTCTTTTTCTCTGTTTGTCTATCCACGGATCTGTCTGTCTCTCTGGTACTGCCTGTATGAAGGTATGCAACTCCCTCTACCCTCCCCCCCCAGGTACAGCTGCAGTGGCAGTGGCCGGCCTCCTCGCTGCCCTTCGCATCACCAAGAGCAGGATGTCGGACCATACCATTTTGTTCCAGGGTGCTGGGGAGGTATGTGCCAAAGCCAAGGGGAGAGGGACCTCTCTGTGCTTGTAGGATTCGCTCCGTTTACAGTGCAACACCATGGCGGCCTGATTACACATAATTACACATAATTACAGTAGCGTTACCACAGAGTCCAGCTACACAGTGCTCACTAGACCCTGTCCTAGTAAAACACGACAATAAAACGGAAATAAACCGAAGATAATTTGTCTTGGGGAGACATTGGAATTACAAACCCATTTCCAAACATGACTGGACATTTTTTTCAGTTTGCTCCATCCTCTGGTGTTTATGGTCTGTTTGTGTGTGGACCAACATGCAGCTATGGTTCTCTCTTAGACGCAATGGATGATTGTACCAGAAATCCCAAAACGACTCCAAAGTGCTATTACCCTGCGTAACTGACGTCAGTGGTATAGAGTTAGGCAGGTCAGCAGCTGGGTTGATTTATACTTAAAGAGCACCTTGTACTGTTTCATCACCATAAAACTAGTTTGAAAACCATAGAGCAGCGTAGATCTGAGCTGAGTCATGCTGTGATCAGTGTAAATCATGAAATAAGTACTACAGATAGCTGCAGTGTGCTATTCGTAACGGCGTTTGTTACAGCAGGATGATGGCAGCTCCTGTGCTCGTGTCTGCTGGCGCCTCACACTGGCCTCCTTTGTTTGGTTTTACCCAGGCTGCAATGGGAATAGCTGACCTCATCACCATGGCGATGGAGAAGGAGGGAATCCCCAGAGAGCAGAGCCTGAAAAAGATCTGGATGGTTGACTCCAAGGGGCTCATCGTCAAGGTGACCCAGCACCCCTCACTTCCCCTGCAGTCATGTCCCTTTGGCAGAGTGTGAATGATTTCTGTCAAAGTGTAAATAGTGCTCTGACTTGTCTAAGTGAGTACTTCTGGCCTGTCTGAGTGTATCTGTTGGCCTGTCTGAGTGAGTCCACGAGCCTGTTTGACTGAGTGCCCTGAGTATGTTGTCTGAATGAGTATCCTGTCCAGTCTGAGTGAGCTGGCAAGCCAGTCTGACTGAGTACTCTATTAGCGAGTGAATCTGTGAGCAGTACTGTAGACATTCCTCATTTACTGTGCAGGCACCATGGTGAGCCTGATGCTTGACAGCACAGTTACTACGGTGAAATTCTTGACTGACAGCACAGTGACTACTTGGTGTAACTCATTATTGACAGTGTTGTTGTCACTGGCTAAAACTTCTGATCTTGACAGCAGCAAATTTTTTTGACTAACCCAGGTATCAGGCAACATTTTGAGTCACTATTAGAGAAACATTTGTCACTTCAGTAATGGTTTGGGTGCAGCTTCTGTGTGTTGTCGGATGGACTCCCGATCATCTTGTCACTGCTGCCCTCTGGTGGTGTAGAACGTTGCATATTAAAATGCAGCAAATAGAAACAGGATTTTGTTTTTTCACATAAAGCCCACTCCATCCTATACATATACGTATGTGACATGTGAAGGTAGAGTGTGATTTGTGTGATCTGTGGTATGATAGTAACCCACACTCTGGGCTTACTTAGTCATTAAGGTTTTGCCTTTAGTGTAGGCGGACCCCTAGTCTGGATTCAAATCTGGTCGTGTGATCTGCTGATAATAATTGGAATCCTACTGATGATCTGATGATGTCAGTGGAGTAGCACCTATCCTCCACTGAGCACCTACTCCACTCTTGTGCGAAAAATAGCCATTGACTGCATGCAAGAGTGCTGGAGCACTGAATTTGTCTTGCCTCAGCACCAGTGCACAAGTGTAGAGGTTGTCGCAGTGAGATGAGCCTGGTAAATACAATTATCACTTGTGAAATAGAGTTGCATAAAGCATGTAAAGCATTAAAAAATCCATCCGCATATTACAGATGGCCTGTTTGATTTGTAGTGGTCTGTGGAGTTGTATGTGAGGCTTACTGTGCTGAGTCATAACCGTAAATGGTGAGGGATTGACCATAGTGTAATGAATATATCTCCCACAAGAGGGTGCTGGTGACAGCAAACAGCTCCATGACCAATCGCCCTGCTTTCATGTCATTATGTTGTAAGGGCAACGCGTAGCCTTTACTTCAAGGAAATTCTGAATGACAGAAATGTCCCTGGAAAGGGTTGAGTATTGGGGAGGGGGTGATTTACATGGCTAGATGACAGTGGTCTCTATTTATAACCTCTCTACTGTCCTCTCTTCACAGGGACGTGATCATCTGACGCACGAGAAGGAAAGGTTTGCTCATGAGCACCCTCAGATGAAGAAGCTGGAGGACGTTGTGCAGAAACTGAAGCCCACAGCAATTATAGGTGTGCAAACCTCAAAGTGCTTTCATCATGACATTGTGAAATTTTAACCGTGAGATTGTCTGGGAAACGTGCATCCTTTGGAGGTTCAAGGGCCTTTGCTGGGCAATGACCACATGTGGTAAGCATGTCTGACAGAGAGCTGTTTCAGTCTGACAGCGGCGGCTCACGCTGACGATGTCATCTCCCACTCTCCTCCAGGGGTGGCGGCCGTTGCTGGTGCCTTCACGGAGCAGATCATCAAGGACATGGCATCTTTCAACGAGCGGCCAATCATCTTCGCTCTCAGCAACCCCACCAGCAAGGCTGAGTGCACCGCTGAGCAGTGCTACACGCTGACAGAGGTAACCCCGACCTTTAATCTCTTCAGCTTTTCAGACTGACTCTGCCAGCCAGGATGCGAGTGTATATGTAGAGTATTCGTCTGAATTCTCTGATTTTGCTCTCTGTGTGTTGCAGGGGCGGGGGATCTTTGCCAGCGGGAGTCCGTTTGATCCCGTGACCCTCACCGATGGGCGGAAGTTCTATCCTGGTCAGGGCAACAATGCCTATGTGTTTCCTGGGGTCGGCCTGGGAGTGACCGCCTGTGCGCTACGCCACATCACTGACGAGGTCTTCCTCCTCACTGCGGAGGTAACACACACACACACACTTAAACACACGGAAAGCAGACACACTAAATGTTCACAACACACAATCATGCATACACTTAAAACACACACATTCATTCATTCACTATGTGCACACACATACATTCACTCACACACACACACACACACAGCAAGCATGCGCACTCTCTGGGGTCTCTCACACATGAAAGGAATATGGCCCTGCTTAATATCATGGAGAGACCAAATCAGTGGTGCCACATTGGCAGCTGTGACACATTGTGTGAAGGACCATATCCCGGACAGAAATTGCATTTAGTGTCTCTTGCTGTCAGATTGAAGCATGTCTGCTGACATGTACAGAGAGAACACACAGATGGATGACAGAGGGAATTGTGACGCTCTCCTTCAGCCATGTCCATAACAACCATGGCTCTGCTGTTGGATGAGATGGATCGAGATTGTCTTACAAACCGCAGTGTGCACAGAACATGTGAAATGGTGGTCTGGCCAACACAGATATGGGAAAATGTTAAATCACATCAAATTCACAGGCCCATTGACAGTGGGGCTCCTGGATGGTATACCTGCGCAGGACTCTGGGGAGGGTAACCCATTCCAGTCACCTGGACACTAATTGTGTTCCCTCACCTCCTGTATTAAGAATGACGGGATATGTAATTACAGGCCCTGTTGTGGGTGAGAATAAGAGAGGACAGACAGGCTGTAATTAGAATGGAGAGATTGCAGGAGTCAGTAAAAGATAGGAAGGGATATGGAAAAAAAGGGGGGGCAGAAAGAGGTGCTGCGCACTCGACGATGAGGAGTGCTTGAAACGTGCTATTTAAGAGGCATCTTCAGCCAGACTTGTGTAAGCACTTCAGCTGCGTTACTAAACCCGAGAGGACTGGAACCATTAAGCACTTGAAGTGCCCAAAAGAGGACAGGGAGTAATTAGCCCGAGAGATTGAAACGCTGATTGGAATGTTTCTGATACGCGGTCGCTAATGAGAGACACTTTTCTGGCGTCTCTACCTAACTGAATCAGTCTCTGGGGCTCTGGGCACTGTTAATATCACACACGTAGAGTAAACCCTGCCATCACCATGGAGACAGACACCCCCTCCCATCCCCATCTACACCCCTCTCAAAGTGCCTCCTGCTCTTGTTGTACATTCATTTGGATATTTTAACGGGTGTGCATGTTGTATAGTTTGTGTGGATCTTGATGTGGATGTTATATATGAGTATGTGTAGTGTAATGGGTGTGGCTGTTGTATACATACTGTATGTATACACATGTGGAGGCTGTACATTGATGTGGATGTGTTCAAATCTGTGTGAATGCTGTACGTTGATATTGATATTGTAGTGTGGATGTTGTATATGGATATGGATGCTATGTAGTGATGCAGATGTTGTAGATTGATGGTGGGTGTTGTTTTTTTTTGTCTCTGGAAGACCATTGCTTCCCTGGTGACAGAGAAAGACCTGTCTGAGGGGAGATTGTACCCCCCTCTCAGCACCATCCGCGACGTGTCCTTCAAGCTGGCTGTGAAGGTGAGGACCTTTCTTGCGTTTCCTTCCACTCTGCCAGGTACTGTGCGAGGGATGAAAGAAAGAATGGCACTGGCACTCGTGCAGCTCCACAAAGGGGCATGGAAACTGGTAGAACAGTAAGGACAAGAAGCTCAGCAACAGTGAAAGCGGAGGAGTGAAAAACGGCACTCTGCAGCTGACCCTGAGGCTGAGCGCAGGGACAGCGTCTCGCTGCCGGTGCTGAGTGATCTTTCTGTGTTTGTCTGCGCACAGATAGTGGAGTATGCGTACAAGCACAACATGGCGTCGCTGAACCCAGAGCCCAAGGACAAGGAGGCCTTCATCCGCTCTCTGATCTACAGCACTGACTACGACGAGTTCGCCGTGGACTCCTACCGCTGGCCAGAGGATGCCATGGGCGTGCAGTCCTGCAAATTGTGACACTGGAGTCGGGGAGGGAGGATTAGGGAGAGTATTTAAAGGCAGCACAAGGGGGAGAGGGTATGACCAGGGAAGGGACAGTGGAAAGCCCGTAATTCTTTAAACTATCTACTGTTTTAAATGTTTCAGTGGTAGAGAATGTTTTGAATATCTTTGCTGATAGAAAAACATAATGTATTAAATGAATATACATGTTTAACTCAAGGTGTCTTCTGGCCATGTGTTCTTTGTGTGCTAGCTGTTGGTTGTGTATGTGTGTTGGATGTGTGTGTGTGTGTGTGTGTGTGTGTGTGTGCGCGCGCGCACCTGTGTGTGCTTGTCATTGAGTATGTCCCTGCTGCCACTGTTTAGTACCACAAAGGGGAACTTTGAAGTCTGTAAGACTACAAGCCTTTTCACATAACATATACGGCAGCCATCACTGTGAGACACAAGAGGCACATAGGCTGGTGATGGAACAACTGTATTACCAGAGTGGAGGTGAAGCTCAGTTGAAGGACCTACTGACTCCCTTTCACAATTGGAAGTGAAACAGAATTGTTTGTCAGTTACTCCCATTTAAGCTGTGCGGATAATTCGTATGTGGTTTGATAATAGGCTGTAGAGCCTCAAAGAAAGGTATATTAGTTAATTAATTAGTCATGTGATATGCATCCCAACCCTGCCAGATGTGATAATAAAGCCCAGACTGACAACTGGTTAAACGATATACTGTATGATATTATCTATCAATTGATCTATTTGTCAATTGCTGTCATCACAGGTGATTGATATTTTTAAAAACATAAATTGTTCTTTATCAAGGGGTTCAGCTGAGGATCAGAGGGTTCAGGGACTCGTGTAACTTGATACTTTGTTTATTTTCTTTACAGTTCAAAGCAGTGGCTGTTTTAAGATATCTGCTGATTACAGCAGAGATTGAAAATGTACATTTAAACATTCAGAGGTTTTTGGAGACAGTAAATCTTTCCAGGATACCTAGAAGATGAGAGGGATGAAATGCATGGGAAGTCTTTAGGTTGGTTATATGACCAAGGCAGACAGACAGATTCTGTAATTCCAAAAAAGTTTTTTTTTTAAATAAATGGAGAAGTGCTCTACATTTCTTTCGTGCACTGTTACGAGCTTTAAGAGTAGACTGGGAGCCTGAGCCGATGTGATCCCACAGGAACAGGTTTCGAAGAGCTTGTTGCTGACGAATGTGTTAGCTGCAGTAACTCAACTGGGAGCACACTAGGCCGTGTCTCTAAACTTACAGTAAGAGCTCTAGCCACAGGTTTCAGCGCCACTCCAACCTACAGTCATGCCCCTCTTGGGGCCACCTCTTCTGTAATACATCATGAGGCAGGCACACAAATGGTCACTGGCTGCTCTGCAGTCTGTGCTTTCACGCTGAAAAGTCCTCTCATCTCCTACAAAGGCCCTCTACAGCTTCCTAAATTGGCCAGTCGCCGAGTGGGAGTTGAGAAGTCGTCATCTGGACTAAAAGATCAATAAATACCCTCTTTTAATTGAACGCGGCATGAGTCACTTTCATGTTTAAATTGAATCAGCGGTCATAACACGAGTGCATGAAAAAAGGAAAGGCTGTAGGGGTTGAAAGCAGAACATAGAAAACCGCCCAGAGAAAGGACAGAGCCAATCTGCTAAGCAAATGCAGGCCACAGCTACCTGTGTCCAGTTTTCAGAGGGACACAGTTTTAATGCAACGTAGATATAATCTTGCAAAGGAATTTATTTTCTGATTTATCTAAGTAAGTGTCTGCATTGTGAATGGCAGACAAATACTTAGATAAATCAGAAAATAAGTTATTTAAGGTGTGGAAGTATTTCTGCTTGGTAAAACACTAAGGATGTCCTCATTAAGACACCTCATCTTACCCTTATTTTATATTGAGGAGAGGAAAGAGAAGTGAAACTTAGATTAGCTAATGAGGAGCACATTCAAATAAATTAAGTCTATAGGGACATGGGGAATAGCAAACTATTGCATGTGCTCAGCTAAGGTCTTACAATACACTATATGGCCAAAAGTATGTGGACACCCCTCCTAATTATTGAGCTCAGGTGTTGCAGCCACACCAATAACAGGTGCATAAAATCAAGCACATAGCCATGCAGTCTCCATAGACAAAGCTTGGAAGTAGAATGGGTTGTACTGGAGAGCTCAGTGACTTTAAACGTTGCAATGTCATAGGATGCCATCTTTGCCACCAGTCAGTTCGCAAAATTTCTCCCCTGCTAGATCTGCCCCAGTCAACTGTAAGTGCAATTATTGTCAAGTGGAAGCTTCTAGGACCAACAACAGCTCAGCCACGAAGCGGTAGACCACGCAAACTTACAGAGTGGGGCCGCTGAGTGCTTAAGCAGGTACCACCGCCTGTCTTCTGTTGAATCACTTACTACAGAGTTCCAAACTGTCTCTGGCTGCAACATCAGCACAAGAACTGTGTGTCGGGAGCTTCATGAAATGGGTTTCCATGGCTAAGGAGCTGCACACAAGCCCAACATCACTATGCGCAATGCCAAGCAACGGCTGGAGTGGTGCAAAGCACGCTGCCACTGGACTCTGGAGCTGTGGAAACGCATTCTCTGGAGTGATGAATCACGCTTCACTATCTGGCAGTCTGATGGACGAATCTGGGTTTGGCAGATGCCAGGACAGTGCTACCTACCGGAATGCACAGTGCCTATTGTAAAGTTTGGTGGAGGAGGGAGAATGGTCTGGGGCTGTTTTTCAGGGTTTGAGCTAGGCCCCTTAGTTCCAGTGAAGGGTAACATTAATGCTACAGCATACAAAGACATTTTAGACAATTGTATACTTCCAATTTTGTGGCAACAGTTTGGGGAAGGCCCTTTTCTATTCAAACATGACTGTGCCCCAGCGCACAAAGCAAGGACTATAAAGACATGGTTTGATGAGTTTGGTGTGGAGGAACTCCAGTGGCCTGCACAGAGCCCTGACCTCAACACCTTTGGGATGATTTAGAACACCAATTGCGATCCAGGCCTTCTCGTCCAACATCAGTGCCTGACTTCACAAATGCTCTTTTGGCTGAATGGGTGCAAATTCCTACAGACACACTCCAAAATTTTGTGGAAAGCCTTCTAAGAAGAGTGGAGGCTGTTATAGCTGCAGGGGCAGGGGGGGGGGGGACATTATATTAATGCCCATGGTTTTAGAATGGGATGTCCAATAAGCTGATATAGGTGTGATGGTCAGGTGTCCACATACCTTTGGCCATATAGTGTATGTATACATGTACAAACTCGTAATGTATGCACAGAAACACCAGAGCTAGCCCTGTACAGTAGGCACACAGGCAGAGAAATTTGAACTGAAAAAACTGTCTCTGTTGTCCCAACCCACAGATTCTAATTAAAGCCTATGATTCTGGGCAGTAGGGACAGTTGTTTCCATTGCAAAATTCTTCTGTCTATAATTCCAATTAGGAAACAGTTTCCTGTATTTTAGTTCCAGAGAGAACTAATAATTAATGCCAGTTTTTTTTTTTTTTTTTTTTTACCAGTCTTTCATCTGTTTGACACAAGGGGTGTTTTGTAGGTGTGCTACAACTGATACTTACTGGCTCCTTTCCTCTGTAATGAAATCAGGAATGAGAACTGGTATCTATGAATAGACACCAGCCTTTTTTTCCACACCTTTTTTTTCTTATCTTTACACTCCTGACATCTACGACAGATAAAAATCATATATTGTGGTTATATGTAATTATACAAACACCATTGATCAAGGAATGTGTTTATGCCAGGTTACATTTATAGACAACTTAAGTAACTAGCCAATAAACAAGATACCTTGGTAGATAGACACCCAGAATGCATATGGACACCAATGGTTTTAACTAACATATTATTAATGCAATGCAAACAAATATACATACAATGTTATAGAGTACATAAGGAGACAGAATAATGATAATAAAGGTAGAGGGGATCTTTGCATTCGAAGATTACATTGCTGGAGATGTGATGACTGTGTAGTACTCTCCATCTCCTACAGTTACCCAACTTAAGACAACTGTTAATTCATGAACTGGGCACATGGGTTTAAGCAAATTAAGGGTTATACATTTAATACCTGTTATAGGCAATATCTATGTGTTTTGTCCCACCAGTCTGTATTTTGATGCCGATTGTGTCCCTGGTGATGAAGGATTGTTTTTCTTCTTTTCTTAGTTCTCATGTCAGCTTTACTATGTCAGCACTCTACATGATTACTGTCTGTGGGTAAAGTTCAACAGTTAGACAAACCTCATGTAAATTCTCTCATCACAGTGATGCCATGGATATAACTGCATGGCCAATCATGTCTGTTGTATTCTGATATATCAATTTATTCTCCGTACTGTCAAAAAACACTCACACAAGATGATGCGCACTGATGGAAAAAGTACAAGGTTCGGCTTTAAAAGTTAGAACAATAATATACAATATAAATTTACTTTTAATCTTGAAATATTAATTTATAGCCCCTGAATGTGAAGTATCTTGATGGAACTGGACAATGGCACCTTCCCATATGTGGATGGCACAAATTCACAGAGCTGGCACAAGATTTGGAGAGGTTCACAGCAGTGCTATGGTGCTTGATTGGTATCCGAGGTAAATAATCAGGGATTGCAAGATCACAGTGAAGTGAAACAACAAGCTGACATATGTACATCACCCATGGGTGCCAGTTTTGAAAAGTGCTGGGGACATCGACAGGTTAGACGTGCTCATACCTTTTTAAAGTGGTGGGGACAAAATGGGCCATGACAAAAAGTGGTGGGGACATGTCCCCAGCGTCCCCAGTGTAAATGACGCCCATGACATCACCCATACATTCAATACCAGACTGCATAAACAGAGATGACCAAATGCTGAGCAAACAGGTCTATGCTGACATACTGTTGTGCTTACATATTCATTAATTATTATATATCAATTAATGTGTCGGTGAACGATATGTGTATAATCCGCAAAAGGCAACTGAATTGTAATGAACAGCAGTGACTATAGAAGGAAATCTACATTTAAATCTCGATACTATGAAATTACACTGTCATCTAAGTCTATCAGAATTCATTTTTTGCTGGTGGTTCCGTTCGTTCTTGCAGGTGTCCCGACATACTTGATTTTGCAATGGTGCTTTGCCATGCATGAGCATCCACTTTTAAACCCATTTGTTCACGTGCCTAAGCGAAGTTGAACTCGTGAGCAAGCAGGGAACCACTTGTGCGAGCTTGAAAACAGCTTGGCACAGGATGTACGGCAGGAGCTATGCTTGACAATTAACCTTATGCACTTCAGCTTCACATAACTGTCGCGTAATTTTCATATGAATGTTTTGTCCCAGTAAGTCATTTTTTCCCTGAAAACAAAGTAGGACCATGGCTGAAGCTTGCACTTTGTCCGCGAACGGATCCTGCGGAATCGCAAACCGCTCCTGGAGTGATGAGCGGGGTATCCGAGACCGCGGCGACACTGAATATTTTGTCTATATCGCTGAGACCACCGTGCTGCCCTCATTCATTGGCTTTTTATGCTCAACCGGACTAGTGGGAAATATTCTCGTTTTGGTGACCATCTTGCGGTAGGTGCAATTCCAGAATAACCTGAGATACATGTCTATCTGCTTTTCTATTCTATTCTGTATCTTAAATAGGTCAAAAGTTATGTTTAAAACGTTAATTTGTTTTCAGGAGAGCATGCGCATGAGGCAATTTGGATTGCTGGGGCACAGTGTTGATCTGGAGTAAATTACTTTGCTGAAACAAGACGTTTCTCTCTGAACTTTTTATCTAAAAATGTGGCAAACAGAGAAACATCCATCCACACGAGAAAAGCTCTATTTGTATATTTCATGGAAATTTTAACACACCCTGTTCCTGTGCCCGATGAAAACATACACTTTTAATTTTACAAATCCCAAGAAAATATATAAATAAAGACATTTGTATACATTTGGAGATTTTAGAATTGTTACTTTTCCTCAAGAGCTAACTTTATTTATTTTATTATTTTTTGTGAGATTTTTGTTGATACTGTTATTTAAAACTATTTCAAGATGTTTATTTGATGTTGCCATTAATATTTGTTGTGTAATGCAATCAGGTATTGTCCAATACAGCTGCATCAATTCAGGGTATTCCGCCCATCCACTGTTCAAAATCATTTATCATCCAAAAGGATGATGTCATAAATCAAGGCTTGAATTATGTCATGAGTTAAGAGGAAATAACCTCCGGACCTCGAGGGTATGTGATTCTACTTATAACTAACGCAATCAGGATTTCGAAGGCATACACATCCTTTGAAGTTCACAAATGTTGCATTTGTATACAATTTATAAACTTAGGTCCGCTAATAGAAATGGATTACATTTATTCTAGTATTTTATTTATATTACACATGTATTTATTTGTCTGAACATTTTAGTGAAGGTTACAAGGGGTATGTTTCTTCATAGATGTACATGGTTTTATTTTGTGAAGGTATGGAGTTGAACTGTAGTGCTGTAAATTACATGAAATAAAACAAAGGAACAAAGGGAAAAAATTCAGAGGAACAAAGGCAATTTAGACTGCATGAAAGCAGCTATTTGTCAGCTGACAAAGAGTAAGTGACTGAAGATCAAACAATCCAGAAGGACTGGGAGACCTTACAGCTGGACCTGCTATTCAGCACAAGGACTGTATATCAAGAGCAAAATAGGCACTGGTCATTTACTGAACAAAATAAATTATTTAATTTTTAATTTAATAATTTAATTAATTAATAAATAAGTAATCATGTATGTAATAATGTTGTTCTGTATCATTTATGTAAGTCCAACATTGTGGTTCAGGTGTCATCTAGAATGAAGTAAAGAAGATGTTGTTTGTGTAACATTGTATAAATGTTGATTGTAGGTTGTATGATGTAACGCTGATGCAGGTCAGGGAAGAAGACCGTCCCTGATATCTACATGTGTAACCTGGCTGTGGCTGACCTGGTACATGTGACTGTCATGCCGTTCCTCATCCACCAGTGGGCGCGGCAGGGCCACTGGGTGTTCGGCAGCACCCTCTGCACCATCATCACCTCCCTCGACACGTGCAACCAAATCGCATGCATTGCCATCATGACTGCCATGAGCGTAGACAGGTAAGAGCATACCTCGGAGGCAGGTGAGATTACCCAGAACACAACACAGAGACTACCTGAGAAACAGGTGAGATAACCTGTGGAAGATAGAGAGGGAACACCTGAGAAACAGGCACTTGAGGAACATGAGAGAGACTGTGTGAAAAACAAATTAGATGACCTGTGAAAGGCAGTGGTAGACTAAATAGAAACTGGTGAGTCCACATAAGAGACAAGAGAGAGACTACCAGAGAAACAGATGAAACTACCTGTGAGACAAGAGAGAGACTACCTGAGAAGCAGCTGAGAGATCCCCTCACTCAGGTTTAAGTGGTTTTACAGTTAAATCTGACCATTTAAGCATTTCTGTGCAGCTGATATAGTGCTGCCTTCCCAGCTAGTGAACGTAAATTTGGCAACACATCTAAACCTACTTGACGTCTTACCTAAGACTCTGTTCTTAATCATTTTTTCAACCCGTCACAGTGAGTGTGCTCTGATGCTGCTCCTGTTGAGAAATCATTTTGTCTCATCTTTAGTTCAGACAATGGGCACATTACAGATGTTTCCAAGGCATCAGCCTAGTGTCAGAGCAATATGTAGAAAACCCTTGTCTTCTCTGATCAGGTGTTTGAATGCACACTGCACTTAAAACCATACTTGGACCAAGTGGGTTTTATTCAGATTATTGACTGCAGCTCAAATTTAGCTGTGTTTCCACATTCTTTGACCCACACCCCACTCTTGTACAAACTGCATCAGCGGGTGGCAGTGAGAGCACTTGCTGTAATTGCTGTCAAACGCTCTCTTTTAATTAATCAAGAGTTGATTTGGGAGATGAGAGTGTGTGTCAGAACTGAGGCGGAAACCTGGCCACCTCTGGATGAGGGGAGTCCTGTGAGACTCTCCATGCTGTAGTGCCTGGTCCTCACTGAACTGCAGAGCTTTATGGTGCTGTCTTTGTAGGACAGCATTAAGGTGCAAGGGGATAATTGTGTGTGGGGAAAGGTGTCTGCTTCTGAGGCATTCTATCTGCCCAGCGCTAAGGGAGAAATTGTTTCAAGCACGCTGTAATAAGTCTTGCAACCGATTATATTCTGAAGTGCTTCCAGTATGAGTCGGTGTTGAATCAATGTTGTTTTGTAATTAGATTCAATATGTCACAGCACCATTGCCACAGAGCTGTTTGTGTAGACTCTGTATGCTTTCACTAATGGTTTGTTTAGAGGTCATTTTCTCGACCGAAGTTTGTTTATCCCCAGAGTTGTTTCTTTAGTCGGATGTGAAAGCTTTTGAACAGGGCAGTCTCAGGGTCCTCGTCAGAGGAAGAAGGGTAGAGCTTGGCATGAAATTATGCTTGTGTGAAAGCAGTCTGCTCTCTTTCCGTCTTTTTCATCAATACTGCTACACGAGTGTAGGCTCATTGTGGTTTTAATCCACTTTGTATTACAGTCTGGTACTAAGTATGAATTCATCTTGTTGAAAACTGTCTATGGCACAAACTGACAGTGTTCATCTGATGGACTGTCCCATCCTGTGGTCTATGTCCTCGTCTGGGTGTTCTCCATACAGGGACTGGGACCTTAGGAGAGGACCAGTTGGGTATTGATGGTGTCAGAAATCCAATGAATTAAAAACAGTCTATTACACAGGCAAAGAAACCAGCAGTCAAGAAACTGACATTTTGAGCGCATGAGCAGGGTGGTGGGCCGAGCCCTGGGCTCCAGAACATCATGGGTTACACAAACATAACACATACACAAACATAACGCATAAGTGTGATGACTAAAGAGCAAAAAGGCATCACAGTTTCGGACATGTAAGGATGCCTTAAAATCAAATTTGTCTCATACACAGCAAGCAGGCACCAAACAATTTTCAAATCCTGCTGTTAAAGCAATCATCACTCTCTGTGTTCCTACCAGAAGTGCAATGGACCACCCCCACTGCATGACGATCACGCAGTGCCCGTAATAATTACTGTGATAATAATTACTGTCATATAACTACTCTTATGTTGTGATCTGGACATGCATTCAAACAGTCCACACGTTAAGTCCCAAGATTCCAATTACCTTTGAAACGATGATGAAAATTGATTTTTTTTTTTTTTTGTGGATGGAGGTCCAGTGTATTTGCTACTATCTCTGTGTGCTGGTAAGGAGTGTGAGGGACTGAGACTTTCTGCCAGACAGTCTCTCAGTGGTGTCTCACATAAACCTTTAGAGGAATAGGGACTGGCAGGGAGAAAATTCACCACAGAGCTGCTATCACTCCGTTTCAGGGATGGTTCTGGTACTTAACTGCTTACTGGGCCCAGCGTGATGGAAGCTTGCAGAATCGCTAATGAAATTCACCAGGTGCTTTGTAGTTAAGAGCACACTGTTTATGCTCTCAGGGACCTCCAGAGGACACATCTGGGGCTGTGGGTAAACAGAGGCAGCCCCTACCGTGTCACACATCTGCCTTGAAAGATTCTTTCATTTTTCATCAGTGTTTATGCCAAAGCGATTCGGAGAAGGACACACTCTAATGCGATGTAAACTGTATGTGGATTTCTACACGGATTGAAGCCGAGCCTCAATAGCTTGAAAAGTCTCAAGGGTATTGCAACTTATATGAAGTTGTGAAGTAAAACTTTGCAACATGCATATAAATGTAATATGCATTTTATATTACACTATACTACAAAGAAGGATAACTGAACTACAGTTGCTTAACAAATGTAAAAGTATAAATGTCACCTAGCAACATTTCAAGCTGAAAATACAGTATACAGAATGTGTACTAGCACTGACTGACCCAAATGCATAGTGTTAGTTGAAATTTACACACACACACACACACACACACACACACACTCTTTAGTTACATGTCCTGTTGGTGAGCTCCATTCTCTGACACCCCACCTCCATTCTGTCCTGTCTGTGTATCACACAGGTACCTGGCCCTGGTTCACCCCTTCCGCCTGATGGCCCTCAGAACTCGCTCTAAGTCCATCTGGATCAATTTGTTCATCTGGGCTGCCTCTCTTATTCTAGTGCTGCCCACCTGGGTCTACTCCAAAGTCATCTGCTTCCAAGACGGGCTGGAGAGCTGCTCCTTTGACTTGATGTCCCCCCACGAGGTGCTTTGGTAAGGTCCAGAGCTGTGCCACCCATCTTTTAGGTATTTTGGTTTGGTCTTTAGTCACTTGATTTTGACTGGGTTCCCTGGATATGCCACTTGCTGGTGGTTAAATGGAAACATTTTCCCTTTCATTAATGTTAGCTTCACAACTGAGCTGTTTCCAGCTGTGAAAATATGCTGTAATTTTGAATAAATCTATCTTGATAAAGAGGAAATGCAAAGGATACCAATTTGTGTTACAAGTGTTCATTAAAGCAGACAAGTCATTACTACAAATTGAAGTCTTTACTGTACTGTCAAGAGAAATAATGCACTGCATACAAATTCACTGGCTGTGCTGTCCCCCCTGTGCAGGTGATTGGATTGGATGGATGTCATCGATGTAAATGAGGCCCTAACACCCCCTTCTCTTAATAGGTACACCCTCTATCAAAGCACCACTTCCTTCTTCCTGCCTCTCCCCCTCCTCCTGGTCTCCTACATCCTCATCCTCAGCTACACCTGGAGGATGTACCGGCAGAACAACGCAGCACGTCGGTGAGTCTCAGCCCATTGAGCTGGGGACAACAGACACGGGGGATAGGGACAGAAAAGGACACAGAGACACAGCAGACACAGAAACAGACACAGACACAGAAAGGGACACGGGGACTTAGTCACAGGAGCATAGACTCAGACAAGGATGGAGATTCTGAGTTCAAGCAGAGTTCATGTTTCCGTCAAACTGACTCCAGGGGAACAAACAGCTTATATGTGATGATGTCAGAAGTGAGGAGGCTGTATGAATCACATGGGATTGCGGCAAGCCTGGCCCCACAACACGTCAGAGCCAGGTCAGATGCAGTAATCTGTGTAAACACACAGGGAGCCGGAATCAGAGGGTCTCTGAGGTGTGGGAAAGTCTCTGATGTGCTAAAGCAGGTTGGGCTTTGATCTTCGAGTGTGGAATACTTCATCGCTGTTGACTGGCGGATCAAACGAGCAGATTAAATCGAGTCAAGGCCTTGAAGCCCACCCTCACCCAAGGTGGAACTAACACCCTTTCGAAGGCAGAACAAGCACCCATCAACAATCAGACCAAGCTGCTAATCTACAGTCAGCTGGGGGGCTTGTTCACAGCCCGCTGTAATGCACCATGTGAATATTTATGAAACTGTTATCTCCAGCAATGCTACTTTACTTTGTCTACTGTGAAATGGTCCTGACATGGTTGTGAAGTGGTTTTGAGGTAGTTGTGGAATGGTCGAGAGGAGATTATGAAATGTTCCTGAGTTGGTCGTCAAATGGTCCTCTGATGGATAGTTCTTAGGTGGTTGTGGGAAGGTCAGGTGGTTGGTGAATGGTTGTGAAGTGGTTGTGGAATGGTCCTGATGTGGGTATTAAATGCTTCTGAGGTGGTTATGAAACGCTCCTGAGATGGTTGTGAAAAGGTGCTGAGATTTTTGTGGAAGGGTCCCAAGGCAGTTGTGAAATGGTCACACTACAGGCTTTTGCGGTCACCTTTGTTTCCTTCGTTTCTCAGATACAGCAGCAGTGTGCCACGGGAGCGCGTTGTCCGCCTGACCAGGACCGTCCTGGTGCTGGTGGGCGTGTTCCTGGTGAGCGTGGGCCCGTACCATGTGATCCAGCTGGTGAACCTAGGCGTGGCCCGGCCCACGCTGACCTACTCCGTCTGCTACTACCTCTCCATCTGCCTCAGCTACGCCAGCAGTGGCCTCAACCCCGTCATCTACATCCTGCTGAGCGGCCACTTCCGCCGGCGCCTGATGGGTAAGACTACACCCAGCAACCGTAGCACCGACCGGCATGTCCAAAACCCTGATGCCAACACGGCCAAATCCAGCCCAGAAACACTGGCCTGAAACACCCAGCGGTTTACTCCTGGTAGGTACTCAAAACATGTAGTTTCACAGAGGCAGATACATGTACGTTACCTTATGAAAGTGCTTGGCAAAAGCAGAATAGTGTAAAATCAGAAAAGAATAGCAGCCCACTGTTAGTATGTGGTCAGTCTTACCTGTCAGGGGTAAATTGAAAAAATTACTTGGGAGCATAACAGTACAGTATGTGGGTATTTTCTTATCTTACAGAGACTGAAAACAGCAGACAATGGTCTGTATATTATTATTAAAACACATAGACAGGAAGGTGGTGCTCCACCCCAGTGAAAGGAAGGGGGAGATGAGCAGCATTATTAGTGCTAACCTTCCTAGCATCACTCTGTGTCTTACAACAATCAGTCCTAGACTATAGAGGCAGCTCATTATGACATCATTTTCATTAATATATCATCATCATCATCATCATCATCATCATCATTTTTGCTACCCAACATGCTTACAAAATGAACCGCTCTTAAAGAAAATCACAGGGGTTATCCTGACAGTAGATTACTGTAAAGTGAGAGCACCCCATCATTAGTAGTTGTAGCTGCAGCAGTAGCAGCGATTGTGGTCATGGTAGACACATGAGAGCAAATGGGATTGAGTAAGAATGAAGTTGTGATTGAAATGGTAGTAGTAATTGGAGCCCAGTGATATTCATTCTAAAGTTATCATTAGCATTCTTCCCATAAAAATGAACCGATGTCATGTAATATGAAATCCCAGCATGGATGTGCCTAAAATAAGTAGGTACTGTGGTGTCCAGGCGCCCTCTACTGGTAATGTGTTTCACCATACTTGGTTGAACCTGTGCATTATCAAATTGATTACCTCTGTTAATCTGATTACCTCATATATTTATGTATTTATCAACTTTTTATTGTGTTGTAAATCCATTGTCAAACTTTCTTCTGGCACATTGGAATTGTGTTTGCTTTGTTCTGGTTCAGTAGGAAGGGTATTTGCTTGTAACGTCTTTGAGTTTTAATTGTCATGATTGTCAGATTAATTGTGAAATGTCGGATTAATTAGTGGATGTAAACATGACAAAAGTATTGTTGAATAGTACTTTGAAATTATATAATATTGAATGTTTGTGTCACTGAAGGGTATCGTTAAATTTTATATCATCAACATTGTTGGTGACCTGCTACTGACCTGACGAAGATAGTTTGAAAAAAAAAACATTTTTCATGACAATTTCATGTTCTCACCTAGACATTTTACCAAATAATAAACGTGATATTGTGATATTAATGCTGTACTTCATCTGTTAATGGAAAAAGAATGCCAAACTTGTTCTTATTATCGCCTATGTATGTCCTCTGTTCCATTCACAAGTAAATAAAATTGATTTTTGATCAAACCGTCGGCTGGCTGAAATATGTCCGGGTGGTTTGAGTTTGTCTGGTACTTATTGGACTTGACAGGGAAGTGCTTGTGGGGGGTGGGGGGTAACCAGTCTAAAGAGCTGGAAGAGATGAACACACACACGGTGGAGCGTGTGTGGGTGGGGAGGTTAATAACTCAGGCCTGCTCTCCCCGCATGATCGATTACTGTCCGACCAGACTAGTCTGGGACAGCGTCCAGCTATCGGCCTGGCTGCAGGGGTTTAGGGACACCCTCTTTATCTGCTTCTGACCCCCTCTGTCCCTCCACCTCTCTCTGCCCCTTTCATGGCCTTAGGCTGTGCCTGTTTTGTTATACTCATCAATGCAAGCACCTCCATAACAACATCTCCTGTTTGGAACATTCTGTTTAATTGCGTTGCCTGTCCTAACAGTAGGGCAGTGTTATTGCATAATGCACCATCAGCAGAGGTGCAGCGGTGCTATTGGCAAAATCAGTGATTTTATAGTGAATTACTTCCTTTTACATTTTTTACTCATTTTTAGATAGCACGTGAAATATTCGTTTGCATCCCAGTTTGAAGTGGGGCTTGTAAATTCTGTCTTGTGTCTGACTCAAGCAGTAGCTTTGACAGCCAGGAAGCACAAAATGAATGCTACTGATCTGACAGACAAAGTGACATGGTCAAGATTTCTTATTTCAAGGTTTACCGTTTGGTTGTTAATACTGATAAAAGGCTAAACATCAGATCCTGGTACTATATGCATAATAGGCTGTGTATTGTGTTTGCAGATGAACTGATTGTGAATGTGAATAACTGATTTTTTTCTCTCTCTTATGTAACGTCTTTATAAGATAACCATGTGTGACAGCTTTCAGTCTGGTCTAATAGCAGTCAATGGCATCTGCCCTGGATTGGGTTATGTTAATAAAGCAAGGTTTGTAAAAGTCACTCTGTCCCCATTTCCATCCACCATTCTCCTTTTGGTTATGACTTTTGGCTTGCTGGTTGGAGTGTGCCCTCGGACAGGGTGAGTGACAGCTGTAACCCGACATTGTGTGACCTTGTTTACTGCTCACAGTATGTGACATCAAGACCTTGTTAGTGCCGCCACATCGCCCCTGCTGCCTGACAACGTCTGTCCTGCTTCTGTCCAACACCCCCCTGAACCCAGTCACAACCCCCACTCTTGTGCATACCTGCTTCTGCTCCAGCTCCCACACAGTTACAGTATTTTAGGTGTCCTTTGGAAAGCTACATTAATGTTTCTATCAAAAGCTTGGAAGGTATTTCAACGCGCCAACAAATTATAACACTTGCACCTTAACATCTGTGAGCATGCAATCATGTGTTGGTGCTGGTAACTGCATTTGTCAATCCCATTCTCCTTTCAGAGTGGGACTTTTTAACGTTTTTAATGTAAACAAAAGCGACGGCAGATGGCGCTCACAGGCAGATTTTTATCATTGCAACGTTCATCTTTCAAACCAATGGAAAGAAAAAAGATGCAACTTAACATTTTAATCCCTAATTTATGTATCACCGTCATATAGCATTGATTCTGTTAGAAAAAGAAATGTGCAGACTTCAAGGCAACTCAGTCAATAACTACCTCCATCAAACTCACCGGGGAGGGCAAGATACTCATCAGTATAAATGAAATAAGGGGGTTCAATCGCACAAATGAAAGCGCTAAAAAGCTTTTATCCTACAGCATGAAGAGTATTTTAACAATATATTTGTTTTTCTGCTTCATTCTGCTGCCCTGACCACTGCTCCACACCCACATTAACGTGTTGTTCCGCGGGCATATACTCCAGAGGTTATTCTTCTGCATTAACCTATATTCTGTTTTAGTGCATTTATTTTCTTAGATGAATTTGCTTATCTCCAAACATTCTGTGTGTAAACCACTGTGTTTGCTTGGCTGCGGAAACAACCTCTGATATCAAGCAGAAATTCATCGGACATGGCAGACGTTGTGAGGCCAGCAGCGTTCTTCCGGCTGGACAGTCCTAGCAGATTCACATTCCTAGCAAATATTCGTTTACTTTATTGCACACTGTATATGGCGTTTTCAGTCCAACATTTTACCATCGTAACAAATATGTATCATTTTGGTTTTATTGTGGTTGCTATCGATGATAAGACTTTGCCAGCTCATAAGCATGGACACCAGTCTGCTAAGGGTACTCTTTCGCTAAGACAAAAAAAAAATCTCTGCCTTAAAAAGCCCGGCTGCTCGGCGATGTGCTTGACTGACTTTGTGAATAATGTCTCCAGACGTCGTCGGTCAGGAGATAACTCATGTGTCCCTCGCCGCGCAGGTTTTCGCCTGTGAGGCAATGGTGGGCGCAGGTTTCCCGACAGCCTGTTGTTTCCCGCGCGGGTACCACGCGCGGAAAGCCGGGCGGGAGCTGAGGGCCTGACAACTTCGCCCGTAATTAGACGGGGCTTTTCGCTCCGTGTGACTCCGCTTCGTGAGAGCGCTCGCAATCCGACGTGACACTCGCGAACACGAAGTGTGGTCGCTTTTAATTATTTTCTCTCGCTCGGCTTAAAGGCTATTACCTTCAGAGGCCTTCTCTGCAATTTTTACGTTTGGTAGTCCAAGAAAACGTGTAGCGTTAAAACAATTGAAGGTGTTTTCCTGATGTAAACTACGCCAGTTGATACTAGCCTAACTGCTGTTCCAATGGGAACTTTTTCGTTCCATGCAACATATTTCGATATCATTTTTCAATAGGCTATAATGTTTTATCTTCAATCTGTCGGGGAAATTTAAATTGCCACAGTAACCTTGTAACACTATAGTTTACTGCAGTAGTATGGACTTGAAGGAAGGCCCTAAGTTACAGCTAACTTTGACTAACAAATGTAACGTTAATGCAACAAAATATCACCGTTTTATTTTCTCTCTTTTGTTTTCTCCAACAAGGACAGCCTTGTACAGTCTTGCTACCTCTCTGAAAAGTATAGCCTGAAAGTTAGGGTCACACGAAGCCAAACAAAGATAATTTAATGGGCCTACCGCCAGCTATTTATTAACAATATTGTGTAACTAATAAATGTTACTTTTTTAACAATTGTTAAAGTCAGTGGCAGGGACACATTGCAGCGCAACAAAATATAGGTCAAAATATTATTTCATGTAATTCCACATGGCATTTCACCCCGCTAATATTCTTAATAGCAGAGACTAGCAGGGCTTCATCGCCCACCCATTTCTGCTAACGGAGCCCGCTGGGGTAGAATAGAATTTTTAACAGACGAATATGGATTCATCTTTGTATTGTGTCATTTTTTAGACCCGGTTTGTTTCGTTGTGCTTGTTAACATTACTAAAAAAAATTAATTAAACTCAAAGGCAATTTTCATATAATTTCACAAACGCAAACGCATTCCGTACGTATCTCTTTGACGGTTATGTCGACTGCTTGAAAAAAATGTCAAATACGTCGCGTTTTGTTGAATTGTGAGAGCGTGTGGTACACAGTGCACATTTCCCACTCCCACCCACACAGCTTGTGCTGATTATTCCGTTCCGGAACCTCCAGATGGATCAACACATGCTGAAAATATGACAACCAAGAGATGGATCTGACCTCAATCTTTCACTCCCACCACACGCGCGGTAACCTCTAAACCCTGTAGCAAGAGGGACGGAACGCTTGAAATCACCTATCTCCGTCACAGGTAGATGCAAAGTTATACTGTTTCCACTGTAACGCGGAAGTTGCAGTGTTGCTGATTGTGTTTTAGTAGCCTTCGCCATTCTAAATTAAGGACCAACGGTGCCGTTTAATTTGATATGCTAATATTAACATGTCGATCTTATGTGGTTTCCTGGCTGCCGTCGGCAAGGTGTGGAAAACTGCAAAAATGTGGCGAGGAAAATCCGGCAGGCAAGCTGAAGACCAGCCACAAGTTGCGATGCGTAGCCTTGCTCCATGATGTCAGCCACCTCAAAGTGTAATCTGTTCTACAAATATTGCACTGCTAATCAGTCGTTAAGCAAAATGACATTACTGATAAAGCCATCACCGATACGACTTTTTGCTGTTAAGTATATTTGACAAGCAGCCAGTGCCGATACTGGCTCTGATACTGCTTGAAGCGCGTGTGGCCCTGTAGTGTACTCGGTTTGTAAGCCTTGCTTTGATTCACGTAGATGTGTTTATATTTGTCATGAGTGCATTGGAGGTATTTAAATGGTGTGTATTTTAGAGCACGAACTCAGAAGGCCACAGAAGCTAGTCCTTAGCGCCTCTTTCTCTGTAAAGACATTTACG
Organism: Megalops cyprinoides; assembly: GCF_013368585.1. Lineage (NCBI taxonomy): Eukaryota > Metazoa > Chordata > Actinopteri > Elopiformes > Megalopidae > Megalops > Megalops cyprinoides. The sequence goes on from NC_050592.1 coordinate 26,522,851, forward strand.
TTTGCCATAATTGGATAAAAACCCCAAATAAATTAGTTTTACAAGACCACTTATTTCCCATTAAACTGGTATGGTTACACAAAAATCCAGATTTCAATGTAAAGCAGCTTGCATCGCGTTTGTATCCCGGACTGAGGCCGAATACAGGAGCGGCCATTTATTCTGCATTTCTGATGGATCACATTAACATGCATGTATTTAAAACAATGAGCTCCGTCATTGTTCTCCGTTTCTTCATTAATTCTGTTCTGCTGATTGTCTGCCATTCAGAAATACATCTGTCAAATTTTGTGGACATCAAACGTTTTTTTTTTAAACACACACACACACACACACACACACACACACACACACACACACACACACACACACACAAATCCCATTAAATTAACATGCATATTGAACCTTCTGTCCAATAACTTACTTAATGAATTGCGAGGACTGGACAATAGAGGAGCCTCATGTTAATAGAATGAAATGTTAAAAGTAGTTGTTCCCTGCTTGTGAATGAGAGGGAGCAAAGCGTGTGATGGAAATGAAGACTTTAGTGCTCTCTAGCCCCCGTTAATAACCTGGTCTGCTTTGATGTAGCTGTGTCAGGCGAGGTGGCCCTTTCTCTGCATCACTTGTGGCATGTAAATTCACCCTGCATTTTATCTCTTTACCTGCTCAAGGGTCTGCAGGAAACAGTGCGCTAACGCTCGCGTCACAGCTCGTCTTGTGATGCTCAGCTGAGCGCCATTCAAAGCGCTGTGTGTGTGCGTGTGTGTGTCTGTGTGTGTGTGTGTGTGTGTGTGTCTGTGTGTGTGTGTGTGTGTGTGTGTGTCTGTGTGTGTGTGTGTGTGTGTCTGTGTGTCTGTGTGTGTGTTGCTGAGTGGGTGGGTGCTGTTTATGCTGTTTGTGTTCGTGAGGGAGTGTGTTTATGGTTTGTCTGCGTGTCAAGTATTAAAGGCCATTACATATTAACCTTATAAAGTACTGTCACGACTGACTGCAGTGGCGATCTACTCATCCATTGGAAGGATTGGTGAGCTTAATGCTGAGTGATATTGGTTTGGCAGCAGCAGAGCTCTTGGGGTACCTGACATATAACCAGAATGTTACAGGTATATCCCAGATGGGCCGCTATTGTGACCCTGAGTTAAGTAACTGGCTTGAATTTCTGCACTAAATATCCAGTATGCAGGGATAATATGTCAAATGGAAGTCATGAAAGTGTCCCTGGATAGTCATGTCTCCTGGGCAGATTAGATTTCTAATGCAAACAGTTTGGCTTTAAACCAAACTATTTTCTTTCAATGTGCTGTGCTGCACTGCAGGATCCAGTATTGGTTTGTGTAACATCAATAAACCACAAGCTCAATTTGTGTTTGTTTATTCTTATTTCATTTATCGCCGCAGTTAAATGCCTAAGCGAGCTCCTATTATAAATGCCAATGCAATAGGTTCCCTCCAGATGTCTGAGAGCAGGACAAATTTTATTTGGATTAGTGTTGTTTTTTCATATCTTCATTTTTTTCTGGTCTTGGGTCAGACAGACCTATCAGTGTGAGGAGGGATGCCATGAGCAGTTGACAGAACCACTGGTATAACATTGTTATCAGAAGGGTCAGGGGTCACTTGGCTCAGTGTCTCATGTGTTTGGGTAAAATGGTGACTCTGAACACCAGAAGCAGGATTAGATCACAAAATCTATGTCTCCATTTGTTCCAGTGTTACAGTCTTGCTTTAAACCTAATCAAAGTCTTACCTTGAGGGTCTTTCCTCTCCGTAATAGGCTGTCCGCTCCACGTACAACTGCACCTTCCACAGCAATCATATTTTTTTAATAATTGCCGGCTGCTAAAGCTGTTTTACTGCTGTGTACCATTACATGGTTGTATAATCTGTACCTGCTGAACACCTGAGAGGTTTGTGGCACCTTGTTAATGACACATGCGTGTAGAGTGGTCTTTCTCTCACAAAACTTAAAGCCTACTCCAAGAAAAACCATGCCATTTAACAATGGCTGAATATGCTTGATAACTCATGCCTGGTAAAAGACACAGGACAGTGTGTCTAGTCCATTGTGTGATGAGCTAGTTGGTGAGATCACGGATGATTGCCCCTTGACCTTGGTTGAATTGCCCTACATTTACATTTCAATAGTCTTAGGAGCAGGTCAGGAGTGCTTATTTGATGTTTAGATGGAAACAGACTTCAAAGAAGCTCACGAGCGTTGGCTAAATTTACAGTAGCCTGTCTGGGGAGAGGAGAGTGATTACAGCAGTGATTGTGCGGGTGCATTGTGTGTCCACCCTGCCTCCCGTACACAGAAATTACTCATTATCCCTTTGTTGACCAGGACAATAGCCGCGTGGGCCGGCTGCATGTGTGCAACAGCCCCACACAATACCTGTAAACAGCCAGCCTGATTGAAAACAGGGACCAAGAACACCCGACTGTTTGGTAATGATGAAACATGAATAGGAGTATTAAAAAAAAAACATGCTGGCGCATGTTTTCTCCAAACAGGTCGTGGTTGAAGGAGCTTGTGGTGTGGGTGTGGTTAGGCTGTCTGGGTTGAAGGTGGCCTTGGTCCAGGTTCTGAGGGGTGGCATTGGGGCTGGGCATCTCACTCCTAATCTTGCAGTGTTTCAGGCCTGTTTTGGGTCAATCTTGTGACCCAGTAGCTAGAATCGCTTAGTGATGTGCTCTCATAAACTAAGAGAGGGCTGGGCTAGTTGGTATGTAATGTCAGAGGGTGGGGCTTGAGGTGTACTGAATAGAAGAGGGCGGGGCTTGGGGTCACAAATGGAAGTTGGTAACTCAGGGGATATCTAACGGAAGAGGCGGAGATGGAGGTTAAGTACCGGAAGAAGGCGGAGCTGGGGTATCTTGTGTCAGAGGCCATTACTGTGTAATAGAATAGGGTGTAGCTCAAGGACATGTAATGGAAGAGGGTGGGGCTTAGGATATGTTATGTAAGAAGGTGGGAATGGGAAGTGTCTAATTCAAGAGGGCAGGGATGAAGGGAGAGCTTAGTCTATTCTTCACACTAATGTTAGAGAGAGACAGTGAATTTCTGATCTTATTTATGTCCATGTATTAGTCCTATAGATTCACTTCAAAGGCAGTTCCCTTCAATTAGGTCATTGAGTTTGCTGTCCTGCTCATCTCCTTCCACCCTCTCGCTGCTGTTACGAGACAGAAAGCGAAAAGAGAGGAGCTAAAAGAAGAGGGCGGTGTTAGTAACGCATGACTGCATGCAATCCAAGTAACAGTAATCCAATCGGATAAAAGACTAGTCAACCTGCAAATGTTGCTTGATTTGTCAGCTGCTAAGTGCGTACCACACAATCACTAGTTCCTTGTCATCTTGTTGGTTTTCATTACGCCGCCCCACCATCCCCTGTGCTTAATTCCTTTGATTGCCGTTCCACTCAGGGCTGGGAGATTGCACTCCCGCCCTGGCTTCCTCTCTGGTGGGGGAAAGAGGGAGATCTCTGTCCTGGCTCAGGTCTGTGGAAATCATTCCCCTGCTGCTAGCACACAGCACCAGTGGTGCTGCAGTGTTGGATGCCATGTTGAGAGAGGGTGGCTGTGAGTTTAGGTGTTCTGGTTCTGTGTTGCGTCTGTGTGTCTGATGGTGTCTCCCTGTATTGTCTCCAGTCTTCTGCAGTAAACTGGGCATGCAGTTTGTATATGTAGAGAAGCAGGAGAAGCTGTGATTTCCTGTGACTGTCTCTCTGTGTGATTGCGCTTGAGTGACCACGAGACCCCTGCAACTGTTATTGTGAGACTGACTGTTGTTCCAAGATAACTCTGACTCTGGGATGACTGTGTTGTCCTTTTACCTTATGTACCTGTGACTCAGGGGCAACAGTGTGTCTGTGACTCCAGGGTGACTGTGATAACCTCAGCTCTGTGAGTCAGCTCTGTCCCTGTAAAGTGACTGTGGTAGTGTAACTGTCTGTGGGGTGAATGTGATAGTTCAACTCTGTGACTCTAAGGCAACACTGTATCTCCAGGGGCAATTTTCTGACTGTGAGGCGACTCTGTGACTCTAGGGGTAGCTCTGTGACTGTGTGACTGTGTGACTCCAGGGCGAGTCTCTGTAACTGTGGCTGAGCTGAGTGAATGCCTGGGGCAGTGTTTCTCTCCACACTGACCGGCCCGGGCAGAGCGAGGGCAACGTCAGATTCCTCCCCGCTCCGCCTCCAGCGCGGCCAACCTGCAGCGATGCCCGGCAGATGCTCCGCGCGGTCACGTGACCCGCTGGTCACGCAGGATTTTCTGGGTCGTCCCTCTAACACTGACCCGGGGCGACACCGGGGCCGGTGATGTCTCAGAGAGGGGACCGCAGGCGATGGTAAACTGAAGCAGGTCTCGCCCCAGCGGTGCCTCTTCGTATTTGCGGACGGGTCGGCTGACGGGCCGGGTCGGCTGGCCTGGACGTCGCGGGGTGGAGCAGCACTAATGCGAGGGCTGGTTGATGCGGGTTGGGGCTCTGGTGCCCCATTAGACAAGCCAGGCAGATCATAAGGTTGCAAGTTGAGGCGCTCAGAAAGGACAGGCAGTGGGTAATGTGATCTGAAGGCCTGGCCGGGCCCTGGCCCTTACAGAGAGGCCATTAGAATGGGGCGAGGGAGAGGACAGTCCCCGTGTTCCTCCATGCCTCCGGCTGTCTGCATCTCACAGGTGATGACAGCACTGCTCTCTGGTGCTGTGGTGCTGCCCTCGGTGGCACTGAACCCTAAAATGAGCCCCGACCCCCCTCCCCCCCGACTGACTTTGCTGTCTCATTGATCCCCTGCACCCCCTGCATTGCTTCCCCTCACTAACCCAAATTCAACCACCCCCTATTTAAAGGGGCCTTTGAGTAGCAGGACTAGGCTGTGGTCAAATGTGTATCAGAGAGAATAATGGAGGTATCTCACCTCAGCTCCTAAGGGGCAATATCTGTGCTGAAGCTCCTGCTAGTCTGTCTGCTGGAGGAGCAGTTGCTCTGTGTGTGGATATCTGTCTGTGTCATTTGTCTGTATCAATTGTCTGTGTCAGTCTGTTTTTCTTCTCTGCCTGGCTCTGGCTTTTCAGGTGAAGCTTGTTCTGTCCCTGGCCCGAGCTTGGCTCTTGTGCAAACAAGTTAGATCTTTCACACTAGTCTTAGACAGGTCTTATTTACTTTACCTGAATACAATTTTACCTGAGCGAGGTGGTCTGCACAAGTCTGTTCCGTTTCAAAGAGGTCACAGGAATTTATGTTCCTTTTTCCTGCTCTGTGGGTGTGCTGAGGGCGTCCCTGCAGGTGGCATTCTGCTGAAGTCTAAGTACTAAACACTTCACTGCATCTGGACTTTTCAGCTCTGTCGAACGGTCAGAGAGCTCCACTGATTAGAAGAAGGTTCTCGATCTCGACATGTGTCATGAGAACGTGCATTTTTAATTTTTAAATTTTAAATTTATTTGTTTACATACTGAACATCAACAGTAAAGTATCATTCAATTTATCCTTGCATTTTTTAGAAGAGTAAATGTTTTGTTTTTATTTTGTTGGAGGCTGTATTCAAGTTATTCAAGTGCTCCATTGCTTTGCCATCTGGGGCGTTCACATCCACCCATCTCCAAACCAGTAAGACAATATAGCCAAACACAGTGATTCATTGATAGACCATGGTCTGGCTGTTCTTCCATTGCCATTCCACTGAGTCAGAAAGAGAAGTTATGAGGATGGCAAGATTAGACAGCCACGCAGGATCCTTGGTGCATACCAGCGTTCATCTCTGGAACAGAATGAGAATGCATCGGCAGCAACATGAGCACGGTCTCCATTGATGATAAATGAGATATTGATTAATTAATGTCACATGTAGACTTCTCTGATGTACACCAGCACACGTGGCACTGGTCTCAAGAATGATTAGCTAAGAGTCTCTTGAGACCTGCCCATTTTGATGCAGTGTGAAAAAAGTTGTACAGTCATGATTGATCAAGTTGGTGCCAGAAAGAATGTGGTCAATATCCAGAATGCCTGATGTCTTGTTTTTGTAATGGCACCGATTCGTAAATGGACGTTTATTTTAACACTCAGCATATATTAGATTTTGTATGGTAACTATTATTTTTAAACTTTTCATCTGAGGCTGCTCTGCAGTATCAGTTTACCTCTCATTGGTCAATAGTTATGCAAATTAAATTGTATTTAAATTATTATTACAAAACAAATTATTACTCAGTCAAAATCACCTCTACAGTCCAGGACTATGAACTATGATAGTGACAAACATTATCCTCGTATGAAGTATAGTGCTCTGTTTTTTCAAGGGGTAAGACTTAAAACAAACCATGTTTAAAGGTACAATAACTTTAATTTTTGTTAAAAAGGATTATAATATGGGAAATTACTTCTCTGTTCTATGGTGAATGGTCCATGCCATGTAGTGAGTCAGCTGTTCTTTCTATATCACTATAAGACAGCTGCCTGCTGCAAATATTAGAATTAAAATATATCAACACAAAACGCCTATTTCTGAGCTTCTTCATAATCAATGTACACTTTCCTCTTTAAAACACTTAAAACTCCATGCCCATTCTGTCCTAAACTAATACATTTAGTTCATCACCCATCTTCAAAAGGAAAAAGAAAAGTTCACTTTTATTTCAAAGTAAGAGTAAAGAGTAAACAACATTCAATTAACTCTACTCTCTCACAGTTTACCTTACAGATCAACTTAAAGCAGTTGGAGCACTACCCGGCAGCACAGAAATTCAAATGAGCGCTGGTGTCGCGTTCAATCATGTCCCCAGGACATGTCCCCATTTGGTTCCCTTTTTGTGGGTTCAGCTCACAATACTAATTGGGACCCATCCTAGGACACCTTATTGAACCTGACACTTGGGCGGAACTGGCCCTTTGTAGAGAAAAATCTGCAAATAAATTATTGACCAGTCAATTTGACAATTATGGACAATTAGCTGTGTGTGTGGGGAAGTGTGAATGTTCCAAAGCCACGTGCCCCAAATTAATCTCCTGACACTTTGACCTAATTTACCCTTGTTTGTATGTGTGTGTGTGTGTGTGCGTGTGTGTGTGTGTGTGTGTGTGTGTGTGTGTGTGTGTGTGTGCGCGTGTGTGTGCGTGCGTGCGTGTGTTTAAGTGTGCATGAATTTGTCTGAGAGAGATGAAGCAGTAAGACAGATCAGGTGGAAACTTGACTTTTTTATTCAGTACTTTGAAAAAGATATGATTCTGTACACCTGAAACAGTTTTTAAGTAAGAACAAAAGGAAAAGGCTTGGCCTCTTCTTGTATGTGGTGCGCTCACTCTGACTCTGACAGTGTTTCCCATGACTGGGAGGTTACTGAAAAGATTAATCTTAGATGCTTCTTTTGCTCAGACAAATAACTGTTGTTGGCTATTCAGACATCTGATTGCTTAAATTAGATATTCTGTCAGAAAAGCATCAATTAACTCTAACTGGTATCTAACCATGTTCATGAATGTCTCACATAAATTCCTCTCAGTCACTGATTTCACAAGGGTGCTAGTTCATTGGTAGAAATTAATTTCTGTTCAAATGAGTTCACATTAACAAAGACGCATATTTTTTGTTTTTATTCTATCTGCTCCAAGACCAGTGTTGCATTTTCAAAGATGTTTTCATCCTCAGCCTTTAACTAATCTTCATACCTGTGGATAAAAACTGGTTTGAATGCTGAAATGTGAAAGAAGTTACATTGATTTTTTAAGGTCACGGGATTAGTCATGTCTTTATCTTTTGTTCAGTTCTCCTCACCAGCTCCTTGGAGAAAGGGGGGGGGGGGGCTGCATGTGCAGTGTATCAATTAAAGGGCTCAATTTGTACCCTTGGGGTGCAGGAATCAGGTCCAAATATTTACATTAGGTTGCATCAGGCTGACGGCTGGGTGGCGGAGCGGAGAGGGTTAGGCTTGCCGTCAGAGCACGGCCATTAGCCGAGGTCAATGGCCAGAAAGGATTCGGAGCAGACAGGTGACGCACAGGGCCAGTGCAGGTCTGCATGGCTCACACTGGGTCTTACCCTAATATAAAAGTCACAGGCAGCGAGTCAGCGGATGTGTACACATGAATACGTATGCCTCTTGCATGTGTGTACTATAATTGTAGTCTGTATAATACATTACTGTATAAGGTGTTTCACAGAAGTACAGCATTAGAGAAAACGTTTTTTTTCTGCCATTTATATTTGCAGTCCTTTTACACACGCAGCCATCGAGTGACCTGGCAAACCAATATTACTATCCCTTTGCAATGTTAACAAATCATCTTTCATTATTGTTTTTACAGACAACAATTCCTTTGCATAATTCAGGAAAAACTTGTGCGGCGTAAGGGTTTCACAGAAACTGAACTTAATGCAATTACGGAATGCTCACAGCTTCACTAACATATCTGAATGACTGAACATTTATTTAAGTTCTACGAATAGGAAAGCAAGTGTGTATTCTGTGCATTACTTCTGTGACTTTGTAATGTTATGAGTACACACAGTTTGGAGATGGATAAATTTTACGGTACAAATGATGTGTAGCTAGATAATGCAGAACATCCAAACCACCAAAAGTGTACTCAGAAATGGGCTAATATGTCTAGATTTAAAATAATAGAAACAGTGGAGGAGTAGTGATTAATGGCTAGGACAGTGTGTTTCATGAGTATGCACATGCACAGTACAATTCTAGGGAAATTGCAATGATCATAATTAGCTGTGCTCCCTTCCATAACCTTCCACAAGTTACTTATATTATGACTTATATTATCTTTTTCAAAGGCATGCATGTGTTTAATGTTCTCAGTTGGAACTGGTTCACTTATATACACCAAGAGGATACTGATCTTTTTAATGGTACCTAGCCAATGAATACAAAAAAATCAGTAAATAGCAAACTACTTAAACAAAAATTTCAATATTGATGTCAAAGTCTTCAAAATTAAATGAATACAAACAGAAGAGGTGCAATGGTTGATGAAAAGGTTTCTGTGACACTGAAAAGACACAGTAGCATGTTTATACTAATTGCAAAGCACTAAAAAAATCTAAGCATTTACAAAAGCAAATTTCTATTATTATGAAAACAGTAATTAGCAAACACTCGACCTTACTTGGGTTGGTGCTGGCCCTGGCCTTCTCCTGCTGTAAAGTTACTTTTCTCATTTTTTTGTCAATACCAAGTAATTTCACAAAGTATATCTGAAACTGTCAATGTGAGTGACACAGGGCCACCTTCTCATATTGTTCACTAATCGTGCTGTCTTTGAGGAATGAGGGACAACTTTCTCCTCGTTTTCTCAGATGTTTGTGTGTTCCCAGCGACCCTGATTAGAAGAGCATGCTCTTTGATTGACTTTAGAATCAGTCTGCCTGACACAAGTGAAATGAAAGCTAGAATATTGACTTGGCTATGTTATCTGAAACTGGAAGTTGTTTTGAAAAAATGTATTATGACATGATGAATGGGTCATTTTAAAGTGATATTTAAAATACAGTATTGATGTATCTCTATTAACATTTAAAGGTCTGTAGTGTAACCTGTGAGAATCATTTTTTGGTTGCATAGCTTTTGCATACTTTTCTTGTAGTTCTGTTAGGCTTATGTCCCAATCATTATAGTGGAGGTGGTGTAATTTTGCTGGATTGTTTTAACAGACAACCTTTCCTGCAAGGTAAATCAATTTATTAAACCCACAGTGAATGTGTTAGGTCCCCAGGGCACCCACTTACTTACAATTGTCAAACCTATTCACCATTTCCACCCGCAACCTACCCACCGCTTCTGCTCACTATTCTGTGCAAAAGGACATGTCCCGATAAGGATAAGCTGGGAGCCAGGCATCTCAGGAATAGAAGTGAAATGGAGTCTGTGGACAGGAGATTAGAGGGACATTCAAGCATTATGGAACTTTACAGTGGAGACACATAGAGTATGTATTGTTTTCCCCAGTGTAAGGAACTGTAAAATAGCTCCAGTCCAAAGGTTGTGGGAGGGTGGGGCAGAACATTTGCAGTTTAATAAGATCACGCATCTTGCAGGGAGGTTTGTAAGGGCTATAGGACTGCGATTGTATTTTGGCAGGAAGTCAGAACACCATGAAGTGCAGTCAGTGGAACAGGGTCAATAGGGGATTGCAGCACCTCATGTACAGCATTGAATACGCCTGACCAGTAAGTGATTAGAGAAGAGCAAAACCAGAACATATGCAGCATAGTAGCGAGAGTATGATGGCATCTGTCACAGGCAGGGTCAATGTCTGGGTAGATCCCGGATGGTCTGTGCTTTGTCCACTGTGTGCAATGAAGGACCTTGCAGTGTATTACTTCACGCTTTGCACAAATAGAGCCCTCATCTTTGAAATCCTCACTAAGATCTTTTTCCCTACGACCTTTACAATGTACAGCAAGTGGCAATGAAGGCCAGTTTTGGCATAGATGTACGATATAATTCATAGAATTCTATAATTGTGTTGAGGAGAGGGGCCCAATGAGAGAGCTTGGGGGATGTAGAGGGAATGAGGAGTCATATTGTGAACAAAGTCACAGGTCATGGGAAGGGAACGTTTTTCAGAGACGTGATTGAAGGAAGCAAATATGTCATCAATATTTAAATCTGTGATTGTTTTAATGCCATGATTGTACCAGATAAAAAAAAGGCTCTGTCTTGTTGAGAGGGTGGGAACAAATATTTTTTTTCATTAAGTGGGGTCATTACTGAGAAGGATTTTAAGCCAAAGTGACATCTCAGTTGCATCCAAATCCTGAAGGTCGTCCTAATTAGGATATTTTCGGTGCTGCGGGAATCTGTGGTGGGAGAGAATTTTAAAGCAGCAGGCGAGGATGGGGTACAAGAGGATGAATTGATGTACAACCAGACCAGGACAGTGTCTTGAATATGTAGTCACAGATATAAAAGTACAGAAATGGCTGGAAATTCCTAATAATAGATTTTAAAGTTTTAAGGTAAAGACTGTGCCCCTTGGGGTTTCGTCCTCCATTGAAACACCTTGCACAGACATTTGTATTCCAAACAACATGTAATATGAAGCTTGCCAGAAATGAATTTGGAAAGGAAGGCTGGATTGCATTGGAAAAATAGAACAATTTGTAGAGTTCATTCATTTTTATAGAGTAGCGCTCGTATATATGCACTGGTCTCTGCTTCCATTTTCACAAACGGGGCTTATTAAGTTATTTTGCAAAAGTAGTGACAAATGCAATTTGATGATGACAGATTATTTCAAATTCTGTCAGTCATTTGGATGGGTGAAAGCCATGCTGAGACAGAATTGTATTACTCAGCTGATTCACCGCATATGAGGGGTAAGAGGTGCATCATGATGCTGTGATGACATTGCCATGGATGTGATGCTATGTGTTAGTGCAGGTAGTGTATGTGACACTGAGATTAAGCCTGTGTCTTACCCTGTGTTTGAGCTGTTAATGTATCGCATGGTGCTGTGTGTAAGTGCTATTAGTACAGTCTCCATGCTATCTCATTAGCTGTACAAAAAATTACTTATCTTTAGCCATGGTGTTTCCTCCAACTACCTCAATAAAGTGTATCTATTGAAAAAAGGCATCCACGAGGTTGCTTCTCTGTTTTTTTCCTACTGACACCTTCCAGAGCATATTGACTGCAGAGGGACAGGAAAAAAAAAATACATATCCCTGCTTATTTTCACCAGGATGGGCAGGACGATCACGATATCCCGGTTCAGCGCGTCCAGATGGCTTGGTGAGCCAGCTGAATTCACAGCGCTCCCAACCCGGATGTTTTCAGGAGCACGCTCAGTGCCTGTACCACTCCGGGCCCATCACTGTCACCGGGAGAGTCGAGGAATTAGAGGGATTACGGTGTCTCTGCAAGACATTTCCTGACATCTCTGCCCTCGCCCGATTATGTGTGCTGAATAGTCATCATCCAGGTTCGCCGTGCACAGGGTGCGAACGGAGCTACGTGGACACAAGCTGTCTTCTGCCGATGTCCACCTTATGGCATATTGGGGGGCAGGGGAGCTGTTTGTTCATAAATTGAATGCACTGAGTAACTTTGATTGGTCCGCAACATTTTTTACAGTATAAGAGTTCCATGCAATCACATAACTAATGCTGTGCATCAAAGCAGAGACACATGTGTGAAGGGTAATCTGATGCCTCGGAGCCGTGTGCACTTCCAGCAGGAATGTGTTCTGAAGGTGCAGACAATATCACCATGCAATCTTCAAATTACATCCTGTGATTTTTTTTTTTTTTTACTATTTGTGCCCATTCACACATGAGACAAAGCAGTGTCTACAGAGGTGTTCAATGCATTCCCTAGGTATGTGTGAGAGTGTGTAAATGTTATATGTAATAAGATGCATAACTGGTAGATGTGTTTTATTAAGAAATTACCTTTGTGTGTGTGTGTGTGTGTGTGTGTGTGTGTGTGTGTGTGTGTGTGAGAGAGAGAGAGCGAGAGAGAGTGTCTGTGTATGAGTGCATGCATGCATGTGTGCTGTATCCGTTTATGATTGTATAGACCCAGACTATGTGTGCACGTAAGTGTGTGTACATGTGTCTATGTTCGCAGAGGAATTTGTGTGGAAAATACTCATGGCACCTTTTCAGGTGCTTCTGAAGAGAAGAGGTATAATAGAACTGTTGTTTGTAAATTCAAATGAAAATGTCCAATAGGAAGGTATTTGAAGAAGAATGTAGGAGTTATGAACATAGACTGTGTATGCAGTACTGTTCTCACATCATAGATTTGATAACTAAATACATACAATACAATGCCTGCAAAGCAGTCATTTTTAGAAGAATGCATACACAGAAATTAATTCAAAATTGAATATATGACAACTTGAATATAGAATGTCATCACTGAAAACTGTACAATGCTCAGTCAAGGTCATTAATTTTGCATTCTCCTCCTCAAAAATATTATAATAAGAAAAAAACACTGCCATAGATAATTATTTAGACTTCACTGTCATCTGATTAAATTGACTAAAAAACCAATTATTCTGATAAAACACAGGTTGGAAAGCTGGTTAAAGTTCATTTTAATTTTGATGCCGGTTCATATTTTGAGACTTTAGCTCTGAAAAGTATGACTGCACCGCCAATTATGATAACAAGAATATTTTGTATGAAGACATAAAAAAAACAAAGATGTGTGTATTTTTTTCTTTTTGATTCTGCTTCATTTGGTAACTGCACAGGCCAGATATAAAAATGCTGTTGTAGCCTTGAGCAGTATTATTAATTCAACATCAAAAAGAGCAATAAAAACATTTTTTTCTGGAATATGCTGTGGAATGTAGCCGAATGTGCTCTCAGCACTGAATTTCACAGTCCCTCTCCCTCCAGGTACATCTTCTGTCTGGCCTTCTGAATACCCAGAGGGAAATCCAAATTTCCCGTGGAACTGATGCAAATTTAAAAAATAAGCTGTCATCAAATCATTCATGTTCCAAAGACTTCATATAGATCTGATGGTAAATGTGCTCACGATATTTTCTTGCCTGGTGTGTCTTGAATAAGAGAACTGTGTGCATGCATGTGTGCCAGTGTGCATGTGCATACATGGTCATACATGCAGTGCTTCATGATTACCAAACACTTACTGGATTATTTCAACATGTTGACATATATGGAAAGCATAATGTGAAAATGAGAAAATATTTCCAATTTTCCCAAAAGAGATAAGTTCTATTGAAAACGTATCAATGGGTCATTCTGCTGGAGATTCCCTTCAGAATTCCTTAGCTGTCATTTCAGGAAACACTAAAGCCACTGAATCAAGAATTTTCCAGAATAATGAATTATGGACCAGTTTCATGTATCCAGATCCAGATCCTTCTGAATGGCACCTTTTTCCTCACGCTTGCTCAAAGACAGAACTAATAACGTCAATAGACAATGTAAAGGACTTCAACAATCAGCTGGCTTGCATTCAGTTTTCAGTTTTCACCTAGGCTGTCTCCCACAGCAACAGAAGACTGTCTTATATGAAAGCAGGCCACATGTAGTGGTCTTATAAGATACATCATAGGAAGAATGCCTTGCGTGTTTGAAAATATAAAATCATACTGTGACAGGTACCTTAACCACGTACAGCTTTTGTCTAATCCAGTTTTATTTGTGCAGTTCACTATTTCTGTACTTCAGGGCAGAGGTGATAAATATTTGCAAATTTGATTTGAATGAATGCCTTTCTATACAGTTTGTGTGTTTTTTGTTAACACAGAAAAAAGAATAAGCCATTTTTTAGACGTTGCTTGTGTAAGAGCATTATGAAACTGTGGTGAAGGATAATGGACCAGCTCCCTCGATAACAAGTATATCACATTTGAAAAAACATTTTTGACACAACATTAATTAAAACATTACATTATAGCACTCAGAATCACAGGGAAAAACAGCTCCAGCTCCTCAAATTTATCACAATGTTATAAATATATATTGTATATAGTATATGATATATGTGCATATATAGATAGTCAGATGGATAATACAACATAGCTGGAAAAACCCTGGCCGTCTCAATGCATACACAAATAAATTAATTATAGCTTGAGCTCAAAGTATGAGAGCAGTGACACAGAGCACAAACACTGCTCAGAACAAGCAGTGGCCAAGCAGCCTGTCTGTCCGATTTCCATCATCCTCCAAACGTCAGTGCTTTCCCTTTCTCTCTCTCTCTCTCTCTCTCGCTCTTTCTCTCTCTCTCCCTCTCCCTCCCTGTCTCTCTCTCCCTCCCTGCACCGCACACCACTCCCCTACCAAACCCCAGGCTATGCTTTTCCCCTTTCAAGCCCAAGGCCGTATCTGGTTCTCTGCATGACAGCTCACAATATCCCTGCCAGAAATATTTTTAAATGCATCAAGTCCGTGACCCTATCAGCGCTAAGTTCCCCATCTCTCCAGAGTAGGCGTCTCACTTTTGAACGTGTCAACAATTTCTGGCTGGCTGGCTAGACACCACGGAATGCTGTGTTTTTGCTCCTCGCAGGGGCCGTGTCATTCTTGTACAACCTAATCAGTGGCTACATACAGGCAAAAACTCTGCAGCCAGCCTCCCTGATCATGGTAATGAGGCTCTCTGGCTATGCAGTCATTGAAGTATAATTGACTTGTTCGTCTCTTATTTTCATAATAGACACTCCAGCCTAGAGCACGTTTATTTTCCTATAAGAAATGTCAAGAAAGATTGTAAGTTTGCTTTATGTGCCCATTAAAACTGAAAGCATGCCACCCTGTCTGTGCTGTGCTCTCTGCTGCCATTGGCTGCCCGGCTCATTATGCAGATTGAAGACTGAAATAAATGATCTGCAATTTCTGTTCCCCCGGATCCGAACGAAAGCCACAAAAAGGCCTGACTGCAGCGCACTGTATGATTTGTGGGAAGGGGGGGGGGGGGGGGGGTTGAAAAATTTTTCCTGATGTTGAACCAGAGAGAGAGCATCGATGTTGTTTTTATTTTCAGTCCTGTGCCTGCCTTTCCAGACCGATCCCAGTCAAACCACGGTTTGGTAATGCAAAGTACCAGGGAAGCAGGAATAAGCCATTGGCCCACTGTCATAGTGTGTGGATCTGAAATGAATTCTGTGTCAATTAGGATATCCATTACTAACATATCAAAGGGAAGCAAAAATATGTGAAAAGAATTACAAATGACTAATATATTGATATTGATATATTGAATAATGATATGTGTAATATTTGTGAATTTCTTTGAAAACAGTGTGTGGGAAATCATTTTTACAGCTGTGCAATGACATTCAACGGGTTTCTTGTGGCAGGTACTGTACAGCACAATGTATACGTCTGTCATGTTTGTATGGGGTCCTGGGACAATATGTACCTCTTTTCTAACTCCACATAAACTGTGCTGTGCTACACATGGAGGTGTGGAGGTGTGGCATTTTGTGAGGGAGATCTCCAGTGCTTCAGCCGCGTTGAGGCACGAGCAGCAGCGTAAGGCGGTGGTACTGCAGTCATAAGGGGGCGTGCAGGAGATCCGTGAGGGCGTTGGGCACAGACTCACTCCCCCGCCGCGGCCAGCTCCGCTCACCGGGCCACCTCTGTGGAAGAGAACGGGAGACGCCGCTCCACCGCGATGCCAGAGTGCCGTTGTGTTTTCTGTTTGGGAGACGCGGGGCTGGCTTGTTTTTATGCTGCGTAGATTAATGAGATGATTTGGCCTGTCTTTTTGTGCTCTTTGAACTTTATTTCATGATCAGGCCTCGACTGTTCATGGCACGACTACTGCACTGGGACATCATTAAAGTAATTACTACAAGCTCTAGTAGTTGCGGGCAAATATTCGGCTGGGTCTTTTTTCTGCTGTGCAGAGGGAAAATTACATTTTCACCAAACATTCCCTGTATTGTGACATTGGTCAGTCCAAATCACATTTCCTCTGAAAATTTTCTGCATTAACATAATGGTACAAAAATTCTCAGGAAAGAGTAATTCTCCATTGGGTGTGGCACCCACGGTCCCGCATAAATGGCAAAAATGCATTTCTATACTTTTTACATTGACTGATAGGGGAGTGCCATTATTTCTGTACGGTGCCCACTCAAAATGGTATTATTTCAAGTGGTTGGACAGGTTCTGAGGGAGATGGAGACATGTAAGACAGGGATGACATCTGTGTGAGACAGGGAGGAGATCTGTGTGAGACACAGGATGAATATGAGACTGTTAACCACAGATTTGTGCACTTTTCTGATATGGAGTACATGGACTTTTCAGAATGAATTTCATATATACATGGATGCACTTTAATAATCTCAGTTATTTATAATAATATAATAAAATGTATATTATAATAAAATAATTAAAAAATATTATACTATTATATTACATTGTGTTTATTATTATTATTATTATTGTTGTTGTTGTTATTGTTATTATATAAAGAATTTGCTCAGCTTAGACTCTTATGAAAGGCCAGAGTGTATATTAGTGTATGTAGGACTGTACAGCAGTGGGGTGTGCTTTGTAAATGAAAAGTGAGTTGATTGAGGGTTCCACACTGTGTCATTAAAATTATTTAACACAAAGATTATGATGATGATGATGATGAATCAGAAGAATTTTGCCGCCCTATATGCTTATAACCAGGCCCCGGCGCATAGCATTCTGCGTGGAATAGTTGTCTCGCACATGTTCCATCTGTCAGAATATTAAATCTCTGAAAACACTGGCTCTTCCAAAATATCACGCTGTATCCCAATTAAGACACAATTAGAGCTGAAATTGAATTTGGGAGTGGGGCTTGTGAAAACACTGGAGCTGGGCGTTGTTTTTCGGTATCCTGAAGTATGTTGTCTAGAACAAGTGCGCTCCAGTCTTTGCCTCACAAAGGCATCGCTAACAGAATGCCCTCAAAGTCACCAATCAATTATACAAGCAGCTAAACTAATAGGCCAGGCATTCAGATGAGAAAATGAAGCACTCTCTGTTTGCTGGCCGGGTTGTAATTGGGTTTTTTTCAGCAGGATAATTATTGGTCACAAGCACAGGCAATCTGAGCTCTATCAATAGGTGGAGCTCACTTCCAATTATTTATAATTATCCGTGCCATATCTATACCTATAAAACCAGCAAGGGGCCAGTCGGACATGGAGCCTTCTATTGCAGTGTTGGTCCGTCTCCTCTCACATGTTCTGCATGTTAGAATGTTATTCAGCCTGTACTGTAGGGGATGACGATAAAAGGAGGTGTGAGGAAATCTCAGATCATCATTGGGAAACTCAGGTTGACCTGCACTTCAGGTGTTTCACGTGGTGAATTAGTGTACCTCACCATCAACCTATTTTAGTATCTCTCTTGAGTTACCCGGGCTGCTCTGACTGTTTTTCAATGCCTGCGTCCCATCATTCGCAGACCCAGACCCAGACCCATGTATGTGGCTTGTGGCCTGTATAAGCCCAGCTTTTCTGAAAATTCTTCACATTGACTGAACACTTCCACTCCATAATTTGCCTGTCTGTTTTCTGCTTTTCCTTACAGGAACGTCCTGCAGCGTTTCTGTATCAGCA
Source organism: Megalops cyprinoides (assembly GCF_013368585.1). Classification (NCBI taxonomy): domain Eukaryota; kingdom Metazoa; phylum Chordata; class Actinopteri; order Elopiformes; family Megalopidae; genus Megalops; species Megalops cyprinoides. Next base: position 26,540,903 of record NC_050592.1, read on the forward strand.
CTGTTGTGTTTCAATGTGTCCATAACCACCACTGTACGTGCTGCTGTGTTTTCGTAGCATCCCCGCTATGCTGTAGTGTAATTGTAACAGTGCTGAGGTCCTGTGATGTTTCTGTAGCAGCCCTGATGGGCTGTACGTTTCAGTGCTGATGAAACGGGAGAATGCAGACTCTTGTTATTACAGAGTGCTAAAACTGGTGCAAGGCTGGGACTACATGAGGAGACCAGGCTGAAATAAAAGGCAAGATGAATCAAAGCCTCAGTCTCATGGAGTGAAAGACAATCTCTTTATCTTCCACTGGGTGCTGTACTGAGACTGTGAGGCCTGTCAAGAAAAGCCCTGCATGATTCATTCAGCAAGTATAAATGCATTCACAGCTACAGCGCGCACACACACACACACACACACACACACACACACACTAGCCTGCTTGCACTCCCACACATACACGACATTTGCACAAGCACATGTCTGCATGCATGTAGGCATAAGATTGCACATACACAAACTTGCACACATGAACTTGTACACACACACACACACATACAGAAATAATAATCTGCTGACAATGTAGTGACTACACTGCATAGATCCATGTATTAGGATTAAGCTGAGAGAAGTGAGAATTGTTTGTTCCAGCTAAAATACTTCAAGCACAAAGCTGGCACTAATCAGAGAAACGTTAGCAACTTTCAGTTTATTTTTCAAGGTCAAGCAAGACTGTACACAATATTTAATGAAACAGTGTAAATTATAGGTATACTGTATGGCAGAATCTCAAGAATTTACAGGAGTACCTTCTGCTCAGTTAAGATGAATGACCTTCATGTGAACTGAAATTTCCTTGTCTGAGTTTTGAATATGTCATTTTCATTAATTCAGATAAATTTGATAAAGGCCATCCAATTTCTTGAATAACATTTGTTCTGTGCACAATCATAAGCCTCACTCAAAAACTAGTGTGTGAGTGTCTGTTCTGTGGGATAATTTGGGCATTTCCTGAGAAAGAGAGAAAGTGTGTGTGTGTGTGTGTGTGTGTGTGCGAGCGCGTTCTGTGCAGGCGCATGTGCGTATTCTCTGGGAGCATGTGTGTGTATTCTCCGACAGCGTGGGTGCGTATTCTCTGAAAGCATGTGTGCGTATTCTCTGACAGCGTGTGTGTCTGTATTCTGTGAGAGCGGGCACGTGTGGAACATGTGGTGGCGTTCTCAGCGGAACAGCAGGGCTCTAATGAGGACTAGCTCTGGACAGCAGCTGGTAAACTCTGTCCGCAGAATAGGTTGCTCCTGTCCCTTTATCCCCGCACAAAGACATGCAAATCACCCCGAGCTGAGAGCCTCTGAGAACTGCTCACATGGGCCACAGCACCACAACTTCTCCCAGTCAAAGGAAAACAAATAAGCCCCAGTGTGTGTGTGTGTACGTGGGTGGGTGTGTGTGTGCGTGTGCGTTGTGTTTGCGTTTGTGTGTATGTGAGAGAGAAATAAGAGAGACACTCCACAGCCTTTCACCCAAACCCACACCTGAGGATGGGGTCAGATATTTACACCCTGATCCTCCCTCTTTGCCGGGAAAGTGATCAATGAGCATCTCGGCTTTACATATTGAGGTGTAATGAATGCTTATTTATGATTTTTTTCATCTGAATAAATGGACAGTAGTGCTGTTTAAGTGGGCAGGCTAGTCATTTTTTTTAAAAGGAACTTTCTATTTTTCTGTCATAATTCTCAAGTGTCATCCTCATCCCTATACCAAAAGGTCAAAACCAGCATGAGGCCAACGCTGTGGCGAAGCGTCTTTATTTTGGAAGGTTATGCTACTTACGCCGAATGAAATAATTTCTAATTTTTTATTGCAGTGCTGTGGCTATATCTGTTCGCCATCTGTAGAAGAAAATTCAAGGCTCTCTGGACAATGACAGTGGATAGTGAATAAACATATTGTGTGTGTATGTGTGTCTGTGCGTGTGTATGTGTGTGTATATGTGTGTGTCTGTGTACGAATGCTTATATGCTGCAAAACAAAATCATGGACAGGGTTTCTATATGGTGGGTATTTGTGTTTTTTAGTGGCTGGATGTTGTAGGTGTGTGTATGTATCAGTATGACTGTGTGAGTAAATGTTTTGTAGAAGGTGTATATAAGGGTATTTATGTCTGTATGGGTGTGTGCGTGTGTGTGTGTGTGCGTGCGTGTGTGTGTGTGTTGAATTCGTGTTTGTAGACTGTAGAGTGTATAATTCAAACATACAGCAAAGGGACTTGCTTTAGGGGCCCCATTACCATTGCATGAAAACTTCACATGGATTTCAAGAGGCGAAGTGGGAACAATAGGGGCTTCAACTCACAGACTGTTCACGTATCTATGTGCATCAGCCAGATTGAGATATTAGGGAACTTGTGGGTGGAAAAAGTATGGATAAACCTTTTAACAAAGGCTACTTAGGCCTCATTCTAACTTGCCTTAGTAAGCAGCATCGCACTCTTTCAGCTCTTGTGATGACTGTTGCTGGGAGCAAATACTGGTTGACAGGTAGTGAATCTGACCCTACTGATGCAGCCACCCTAAATATACATTTAGTAAATTAGTGTGTGCACATTGTGTATTGCATTTAGTGTGTGTACATTTCGGTCTCAGTGTATCATGATGCAGGGTCAAAAACAACTAACCCAAACGCCACTCAAACACAGATGACAGAACACAAGCAGAACTGCAGTCTACCTGCTTTTGGTTCTGTTATATAGGTTTGAGTGCTGTTTGAACTAGTTCTTCTTGACACTGCACTACTATGCGTCATGAACTAAGTCACCTTTGTTTAAAGAAAGGGCATCTCTTCTCTTCTCCCTTTTGAGCCCCTTCTAAGTGGCGTGTACTCTCTGCTCTGTATTGTTTGATTGCCAGCCCATTACGTGGAAATGAAATGAAAGAGTTGCGGCCGCGTCTTCAGGCGAGTTTGGAGGAGGAGCGCGCGATCTGCTTGGAGAGTCACACCTGGCCCGTCTCGCCAAGGGTCCATGCTCCCAGGAAATTGGGACTTCAATGAGACTCCAATAATTACAGCGCATGGAGATCAGGGAACATGGAGGTACTTCACCTCTCATCTGCGATGACTTCAAGAACATCTCCATAATACTACAAAACAAAAGTCTCATTACAGGTAATTACAGACCGCCGGTATCAGTGCCCCTCCTGCACTTTAATCCCTTCAGGGAGCATAAGAGGCAGAGGCCAATTACTCTCCTGCAGACCCCACTGTCGCATCACACACGCCACTCACGGCAGCACCATGGAACAGCAGTCAGGGAGCAGTGGGGGGCAGTGGTCAGAGTATCGGTGTGGAGCAGTAGTCAGAGCAGCAGTGTGGAGCAGCGGTCAGAGCAGCAGTGTGGAGCAGCGGTCAGAGTAACAGTGGGGAGCAGCGGTCAGAGTAGCAGTGGGGAGCAGTGGCCAGAGCAGCGGTCAGAGCAGCAGTGTGGGGCAGCGGTCAGAGCAGCAGTGTGGGGCAGTGGTGAGGGTAGCAGTTGGGAGAAGTGGTCAGAGTAGCATGGGGAGCAGTATGGTTGGAGTAGCAGCATGAAGCAATGGTCAGGGTGTGGAGTAGTGGTCATAGCAACAGTGCAGAGTATTGGCCGGCGCAGCAGTGGTTAGAGTGGTATTATGGAGCAGTGGTCAGAGAAATTTCAGTCCGCACCTGAGATAAAAACATTTCATCTTATGTTTTAAAGAATGTAACTCTGTAACGTGGTATGAACAGTGTGTATCATTCTTCATGTCTATGCATGGCAAAGTCAAGTCTAAAATTCAAAAAAAATTTAGGGCCATCCAAACTTTGATGTCCTCAAGACAGTCCAACAGTGGTTTTAATGAGTAGGTGTCTTTCAGTTTCAAAGACAGGTAAATTTGGGTGTCATCTGCATAACAGTAGAAAGAGATGCCATATTTTCTTAGAATTGACCTTAAGGGGAGCATATAAAGGGAAAAAAGGATTGGCCCGAGAATAGAACCCTGGGGGACTCCACAAGGGAGAGACGCTGTGGAGGATACAAGGTCACCAAGGCAGACAGAAAAAACTTCTCTCAGACAGGTAAGATCTAAACCACTCCAGAGCAGTACCTTTAATGCCGACACAATGCTCAAGGTGAGAGAGAAGGATGCTATGGTCTACTGTGTTGAATGCAGCTGTGAGATCTAAAAGAATAAGAATGGCAGAATTCTTATTCTTTTAGATCAGTAGCTAATAACAGATCGTTAAAAACTTTTAACAGTGCAGATTCTGTGCTGTGAAGGGCTTTAAAAACCAGGCTGGAGCAACTCAAAAATGCCATGTGTGTCTAAAAAAGATTGCAATTGTATAAGTACAACCTTCTCCAAATTTTTTGAAAGAAACGGGAGTTTGGAAATCAGTCTAAAATTAGAGGGGACTGAGGTGTCCAGGTTAGGTTTTTTAATCAGTGGCTGCACTACTGCATGCTGAAAGTTTGCTGGTACTATACCTGAGGCGAGACTGCTGTTCCTAATTGCTTGGATGTTTGGGCCAATAGTCTCAAAAATCTCTTTGAAAAGGCGAGGGGGAACAACATCTGTGGGACCAGCTGATAATTTCATATGACCAATAGTTTCCTTTAGGAGAGAAAGAGACACAGGCTCAAACTGGTTAAAAACGGCAGGGCAAGTGACAGTGATGGATGGGTCATAAGAAGGGGGTGAGATGAGAGCTCTAATGCTCGTAATCTTGTCAACAAAAAAGTGGAGGAATTTTTCACAGGTGTCTCGGGAAACATCAAGACAAGCAGATTGGGGGGTATTAAGAACAGCGTTAATGGTATTAAAGAGAAAACGAGGTTTATGACGGTTTTTAAAACAATATCAGAAAAATATTTTGTCTTTTCAGCCTTAATTTTTTGATATCTGCACCAGTTGTCCATTAACATGTCAAAAGACACCTGCAGCTTGTCATTTTTCCCACTTGCTTTCAGCTCTCCTGCATTCTCGTCTGACTGCACGAGTAGTGCCATTCAACCACGGTTCAATTTTAGGTTTAGAACGCGCGATTTTAAATGGAGCGATAGTATCCAGGATGTTTCTGCAGGTGGAATAAAACTGAGAGGTTAGCTCCCCAGTATTAAAAAAAGGGCAGACCCTGAGTGAGTCTCAACAACATTTTTAAAAGCAGCAGAGAAATGTACAGCGGTGGAGGGGTTGAGCACAAGACAACAACGCACTGGAGCACGCGGTTTAGCGGTATGGCAGGGGAGGGAGATCTCGAATAAAACGGGCGTGTGATCAGAGAGAACTGCATCGCACATTTCAATGTTAAAAACAGGTAGACCACATGATAAAACAAGACCTAGTGTATACCAATGGACAGCACATCGCACATACACTACGGATGTGTTCAGCAGTCAATCCTGTATATGATTAGAAATGAGTATTAATATATTTCTGCAGTCTGTGCTGTGTGGCTCACGCACAATGCGCCGGTGGTGAGTTGTGTTGATGCTTTGCTGTGTAGACAGTGTTCACAATGTGTTTTGTCGGTGTCGTATCGTGTGCACAGTGTTGTCGTTTTGTAATCTTGCATATGTAGTGCCGGTGTTGAGTTGTGCTGACTTCCATGCTCAGTGTTGCGTTGAGCTGTGCGAGCACAGGGCTGCAATAGTGCTGTGCTGAGCCGCGCACGGAGATGTGCTGTTCTGCGCTGCATCCTCGCGCCGTGCTGCTCTGTGGAGCGGTTGGCTGGAGCCGCTGGGGCAGGTCTGTCATGTGCAGGCCGGAGCAGACCGCAGCCCATTCTCTGCTCTCTGCATCTATTCAGGAAGTGTCTCACAAACACCATGTCACCACCAGCTGTTCCAGCAGGAATTAAAATAAATGAGGACAGAAGAGGGGAGATGAAAGCAAGGGGGTAAAGTATACGTGTGCCGTTTTCAAGAAAAAGACGCCCTCATCATCGTTTGCCCTATCCCTTTATAGGTACTGTGTAGAAGGACAGCACGTCTGAATTCATGGCTGGATGGAAGAAATGCAGACAGATTAAGACTCTCCTTCCCTGAGAAGATTGAAGGTCAGTGGATTAGTTGCTGTTGGAGAGAACATAAAGGCAGCATCTTAAAGGGATGTCCATTCCAAAGGGATGTTTCCATCACACCCTTAAAAATGCTGCCTGATTCACAGCACCCACAGTGTGTGCAGTTATTAAGCGGAGAGATGGCAAATCTCCGAAATTTCAATCACTTTCTACGGACAGGAAATCACAAGGAGGGCACTTCCTATTATATATGTAATGAAGGCTCTCGAGAGGACTATGGCAGGAGACCCCCGAAACCTAGTGTATGAGAATCCAAACAGGAAATGACCTTGCAGTCATGACTGAGATCACACTCCACCAATCCCAGGGGACAGTCTTTGACCTCTTGATTTTAATAGACCTGAGAGTCCTGGAGGAAGCCTTTGGTAAGCAGCGTGGAGCAATGGTCATGGCAGCAGTGTAGAGCAGTGGTTAGCTTTATTGCTCACGCTGACCATTAGACACACAGGTGAGCCCAATTCACTGTCCATGTGTGAGTGGGTTTTATTTGTGTTTTTGGGTATCCAGTTTTTAGGGGGGAGAATTATCTCGCTGCAGTACACCACAAGCAGGAGACACAAAAAAGCAGTAGAAACCAAAAAAAGAAAAATTGCTTTTAAGTGTTTTCATTTTGAAGGCCTTTTTGGCATCTTTCAATGCAGCTACATGTTTCCGTGTACAAAGCGGACCGAAGTGCCTTAGCCATTGTTCTAGTTAATTAAAGACTGAACTTGAAGAGAACCCTGGAACTCCAGCATAATCTTCAGTAATCTGTCACAGGGCAGAGCTGAAAGGACGTCCTTGGCGCGCTCCAGGAGGGTGAAAGCGAATATAGACAACACCAGACAAAGACCGCCTTCTCACTGGTGTGAAGCTGGGAAGCGCAGACACGTGCTGGTTTTACATATAGCACACACGCTCTTTTACTCCCACGCCTGTTGTTTATTAAGGCTACCGATGGGGGTCAGTTACTTCTGAACCTCACAGCTCTGCGCCGGCAGTGTTGACCGCAGGTTCTGACTTCACAATGAATAGCACTGACACTGCAGTGTTGCCCTCTAGGAACTGTGAAAGATTCCTTCAGCAAACAAAACCTTTATGCATTTTTTTTGTTTTGTTTTTCACTCAAAAGTGCTTCCCTCATCCCCACATATGGAGATACACACACACACACACACACACACACACACACACACATGCACACACATACACACGCACACACATACATACATACACACACTCCCAGACATGCGTGAGGCCTGTGGTAGAGATACAGTTCAGGTCCCGGAAAACTCAGTGTGTCGGTGTGTACAATATTTGTCTTGTATTTGTTTTATACTGTATGGGTGGCACATGTACATCATAGGTGTACATCATGCAAGTCTCCATATAATGTTTGTGTGTGTGTGTGTGTGGTGTATGTGCAACACGTGTGTGTAGTGAATGTGACAAAAGCAGCAACTTTTGTGTTGTAACTGTTGGGCCAGTCATTATCAGGGAGCAGGTAGCCCCTTAGGTGGACGATGAGAGTATCGTCTCATGAAAGGTACCCTGAACTTGCTCCCTCTGTTTGGGGAGATCTCAGAGTTAGCCTCATCTTAAAGCATCCTCCTCCAGTCTTCAGCCCCTCTGGAGTACACACCACAGCATTTCCCAAGTGGTGCTTCATGTGTTCACCGGTGATTGTATCAGTTCTATTCAGTGTCCCAGTGATCTTATTATATGTGTTTTTAGTACAATGCAGGGCTGGGGGCTCTTTTCTTCTCCTTTTCTCCATCTTGTAAAAGGCAGCCTGTCTTTCAAATTACTTCCTCTGAAGTTAAAAGGCTGGGCTGCTAATCAGTCTATTATATGGCACTAATAGATGACCAGTAATTGCAACTAATAACTTATTACTCATCTATACAAATATTCTAATAGCATGTATTTAGAAAACAATTTGCTCAATAAGAAAAGAAAAAAACCCTTTCACAAACCAGATAAGAAAGCGAGCACCTACAATAGAGCCTTAAAAAGCAACCTGTAGCATCTTTCTCTTCGTATTAATAACCTGATTCATGTGGACTGAAACCCTGCTTTGCCTCGGCGTCTCAAAACTGCCAATGTGCTTTGTTTCCCCCCCCCCTCCCCCCCTCCCACTTGAATAAGGCAGTGAGAAATTAAGCATGGTTATATAATAGCCCTCATTATCTTGTCACAGTGTGCTGAGATAACCAGCTCTGGGGACCACTTTCCAGTGACCCAGTTATGGACAAGGGACGCAGGACCTTCAGTGTCTCTTAATCCTGAGCCACTGTCCTGGGCCTTATGGACCGGCCTGGCAATGCACCTGCTAAGTTCCACACATGAGACCCTCCAAAATAAACAGGAAAAAAAAAACAGGTCAAATGAGTGGATGACCAGTGATGTAATTGTCTGAGGAAGACAAAGACAGAACACAAGAAGAGATAAATCTGTGACTTTGCATTGATGGCATTTGAGTTTTCAGATGAATACCACAACACTTTGTTAAGATATTTGTAAAGCTTAAGTAAGTTTGCTGATGAAGGTCACCTGAAGTGGGCAAAGAAGGGGTCGTATTTTAGAGTTTTGTCTTTCTCTGAGAACAAAGGACTGTGGCCTGTCCTGATCACTGCCCTCTCCAAGAGGAACACCCCCTTTTAAAGTCGGCAAAGACCAAAGAGCTTTCTGCCTTTATACAAATGCAATAACAAACCCGCACCAGAAAGCCACTAAAAAGATTTCCACTTCATTTAAAAGTGATTAATATTCAGGCCAGCCAGCAGAGTGTCTTTGGAGAGACGGGACAGAAACGCCCCCAGCACTGTAACAGACTGACTTCTTAACACCCTGTTTACAGCTTGATGCCTGGGTGTACAAGGGGGAGAGAGGGCAAGGCGATGAGGGGGTGAGGCAGTCAGGCTAAACATGAAGAATGTGACTGTGAATATGGTGGAGAATGTGAAGGTAAATATGGAAGAGAATGTGACTGTGAAAATGGAGGAGAATGTGAGAGTGAAAATGGTGGAAAATGTGAGGGTGAATATGAAGGTGGATGTGAGGGTGAATATTGAGGAGAATGTGAGGGTGAATATGGAGGAGAATTTGAGAGTGCATGCTGCAAGGAAAGTGAGGGTGAATATGAATGAAAATTCAGTAAGATGTAGGAGAAAATGTTGGGAAATATAGGGAGAATTACTGGAAAATATGAAAAAAGAACTGCTGATTGAATTTTCAAAACCCCCCATAAGTGCTGGACAGAAATGTGTAGAATTTAACAAAGCACAAAAGGAGGTCTAGCACTCCAGAGCAGCTTTTATACTAGTTAATTACTGAAGAATTACAGACAAGAAGAACCAAACTGTTCCCAGACCAGAACAGTGCTGCATTTTTTCTGTATTTAAATCACAGGGTCTTTCAAAAGCGCCCTGAAAAGAGGAGAGAAAGAGTGAAGGTTGTGTTGTCTTTGAAATGGAAGGAGTTGCTAAGAGACAATGAAATCCAAGAATACTAAATAAAGGGATGAATATCGTGAATGATAACCTCTGCACTCTGTTTAAATGTTAATATTATTTGAAGACTGGAATAATTACCCTCCCAATCAGGTGCGCAGATGAACAGTCGGTTCTTTTGCCTCTGATTCAGTCTTTCTCCTGTGAAGTGAACAGCTCCTGGGTCTTGCAGAGAGAGAGAGAGAGAGAGAGAGAGAGAAACAGACAGAGTTAGAAAGAGACAGTGACACAGCAATGGGGGGCACACCAGATAGGACAGAGATAGCGAGAGAGCGGGGAAAAATATAAGAAATGAATTATGTATTGTATCACAGGCAGATAACATGTTGATTAAAGTGAATGTTTGTTATTTTGTGTCACCCATCACATAAACATACCCATTAAATCTAATTTCTACATCTTAAATACAGTCCCCAGGCCTTAATTAACAACCAATGCTGCGTGATTGCTTAGTAGGCTGGAGGTAATCAGAAATCAATGGGCCACATTAGCAGAACTTTAGCAAGGCTGGGCAAAGCAATACACGCAGATGAGACTGCCAGGGCACAGAGGAGACACCTGCTCAGGTAAGATGCATGTCTGGGTCAGAACTGGTTTTCATGAATAATCCCGAATCGGGTGAGAACAGCTCCTTAGAACCCGGTCTCTTCCTGTGTTCTGCTGCCGTGTCCCACTCTTGCCAGGCATGAGCCAAAGGCCAGTCCCCGTATTGGCGGCTGGACCGGACTGTCGATAGCGTCCATTAACAACACACCATGTACCGGCCCTCCCTCTGATCAATCATTACAAAAACCTGGTACTTTTGGTAATGACTCTTGGCATTTTCCAGAGAAAACAAGCCAGCGCGATGTAAAAGCTGTTGCTAGGAATGTGTCGGTAAACGTTCACCAGTCCATTGTAAGGTGTTGCTGTGCGTGCATATTTGTGGAGATTGTTATATGTGTGTGCTGTGCTGCTAACTGTTACACATTTTTAATTGACTGTGTCTATTACGCTTATTGAACCAATATAAAATAAATATGTAATTCACCAGCATTGGTCACTCTGTGTAAATGAAAGTAATATGCTCTGTCTTCATCAAACCTTGGCTTACCACCTCAGCACATGTGTTCACAAATTTGGCAAAATTCTTAGAATGGATCGACCAAACCTGGTAAATATTATATACTGGCAATTCCCACTTTTAGGGCACAATGCATCCTCAGAAACCCTGTCATAAATGTGGTCATCGGAGGTTGAATTCCATAGATGTTATATGTGTAAGTAATGTGTTACATATGTGACTTCAGGCTAGACTCCAGTTTTTCTCAAAAAAGATTAGATAAATATGGGATTATGCCATATAGTCACAAGATGTTAAGATTCTATAGATAGTAGTTCATTTGAATATACTGAAAACAGTGCAAATATGACTATAAATATTCAGTACTATGACGCAGTGTGGCAGTTCAAGAAGGACAGGGCGTGCTTTACATCAAGACGCAAATGACGGTCTTCGGACAGGTGTCTATTTACATGGCAGGCGAGACAGCGCACTCTGTCAAAGGACAACATGCATAAATCTTCCCCCTCACAAGTTCACTGAATGAAACCAGAAATTGTCATACGAAAGACCGTGGAATAATTAAAACAAAGACCCCTTCCCCCCCCCCCAAGAGGAGGAAAAAATATTTGTTGCCTTTGAAGACTTTTTTTTCTTATTCCTCTGCATTGGTTGTCTCTTTTTCTTGCTCTTGTTCACCATCTTGTCATAAATCGTGATTTTCTGTCATTAAACAGTTAATGGCGGCATATAATGTCATAAACTCAGGTCGTTGATCTTGGTTGAAACAGGCACTGCACTGTTTCAACCTGTAACCATCCCCAAGCCCAAATGTGAGAGCGCTCATCTCGCACAGGGTCATCTCAACAGACGGTGATTTTTGATTCCATTCAGTTATATTCGACGTTGTCTAACACAACCTCTCCTTCTGGCGAGCCACTCTCCCTGTGACGCAAGCACTCTGTCTGGTTCCATTTTCACTCAAACTAGGGTGCAAGGGCTGGTGAAAGGAGGTACATAATGTGTTATGAGAACATGGCGTCATGCAAGAGTACAAAAGCTGCTGCAAAAGTAAATGGATTGTTGAGGGTGAACTTTGGTTTGAGGTCTGTGCCGGCACACTGGAGCTCGCTTAAACAGCCTGAGCAGAGGTCGGGGGGTGGGGGGCGCAGATCCAGCAAAGCACACCGCGTAGGGAGCACAGAGGCCTTTCTTTGAGTCCCAGCTGAAGCACAGGAAGGGTGACCGCGCCGACGGCGCTGCAGCTCAGACCCCAGACGCACACATGGGCCCAGGCCAGGAAACACAATACGCAGCAGGGCTTCAGGCCCGAACCAATCGCCTCCCTATTATTCCTCACATCAAACAGGGAGCTGCTCATTTGCAAGTGAATGTCCTGTCATTGTAGAGGACGGCGGCGTGTGTGCTCTGATTAGCATGTGTTTGTTTGTGTCCGAGTGAGAGGGACGACAGAGCACCAGTGTGCCCTGTGCTCTTACCTGCTGGTGCGGGCGTGGCGCATCGTCGCCATGGCAGCCGTCTCCACCCAAGCGAGGCCTCAATCCGCTGCGACAGTCTGATGGAGTGTGTTTGTCGGGGATTTCTCCTTTTAGAACAGTAGTGTGTATCAGAGGTCAGTCGGTGTGGATCATTCATTGGTTAGTTCCTTAAGGTATTAAAGTTGAATTCCTTGCTCAAGGGCACAGCAGTCGTACCCCATCAGGGGTTTAAACTAGCAACCCTCTGGTTTCAAGACCAACTCTCAAACTGCTACGCTGCACCTCCAGGCCTTTAAGAATCCGGTCTCATGGTCTGACATGGTCTGGATTGCTTGTTATTTTCTGGATGCACTTATTACAGCCATGTTGTAGGCATGGTGCTCTCTGGTTGTGTAGTAAACTCTGACCCGCACTTGACTGATTGATTTGATGTCTGTGAGAGATGTGAGCGGGGATGAACCTGGATTCCTCTGTCCGTGCCCCCGCCGGTCTGCAGGTGACGGTAAGCGATGCGGGCACTTCGGAGAGCAGACCCCGGGTGACGTTGGGGGTGGGACGGAGGATGAAAGGACAGACAGTGCTCTTAAATCTGCTTTTCGGAGGAAGAAGGGGAGGGAGGGGGGGCGGTTTGTTTACCGTGGGATAGAAAGAGGACCAGGCAGCCACTCTCCAGCTATAATGTGTCACCTGGGAGAGATGTCAGCCCTCACTCAGATCACAGAGCTGCTGCATTTAGGCAGAGAGGGTGGGGAGGGGGGAGAAAGAGAGAGATTCGGGGAGAGGGGGTGTGCGTGGAGATACTGATGGCTGGAAATGAGTATCTAAGATCGCACGGGTGACTCTTTGCTATAGTGGTCATGAAGGGGTCTTATTCAATTGTGTTGGTGACAATTTGTGGTCCTTATTTGCTGTCGTTGTCCACTCATAGCAGTCAGGGCTTGAACACATGTGATTTGACCCATGCTGACCTTTTTCTCCCACAACATGGGTCTGTGATGTGTCCCTTGAAGAATATTATCAGGGATGTGTCTCATAGGGGTGTTGGAGTTAATGTCCCTCAGAAGACAAGGTTCTATCCATCAACTGTAAGTGAATTTCTCTGTACTGTAAATATCGCTCCTCTCTACAAAGGAGTGCATAACTCTGCTCTATATAGTACATATCACGACTCTATATATAGCAGAATATTGCTGCACTCTAATTGGCACAGACATCCCCGGTTGCCTTGGAAACAACTGGTTTGAGCCCCAGCATGGTACAAGCAGTTGAGCTGGGTGGCATCACAGAGCATAACGATCAAAAGAATTCACAGAAATCTTTACCACTTCATAGCAATTACAGATACGGGTACACACATACACACGCACACACACATACACGCTCAGTTCAAATCTACATTTAGACCAGATTCGACCACAAGATGAAATTCTTACCAGTACTGTTCCTCCAGGAGTGAACAGAGTAAATATGAATGAGTCCTGAATGTCACTACAGCACATTCAGTGCTGAAGTGTTTTCCATAATCTGATCAACAATGCAGAGAAATATTCCCTCTGTTTACATTCAAACTACTGTAAGTAAGTATTTCAAGTCTGCTGAATTTGTGAATTGATGAGTTGCTGAAATTAGCCAAATCTGTTGAACTGGAAAATACTACTAATTTGAGACTAGGGTTGAACAGCCCATCAGAAGGTTATGTCATAATTTCATTATTCTATTGATATTTCACCATCTTTCTATAATACAGTCACTGGTCACTGTCATAGTACCTTACATTGGGTAACGTGTGTGTGTGTGTGTGTGTGTGTGTTTAGGGGCACAGCTCACATATTTGCTGGTCAGGGACACATTCTCCTTTGCACTCTGTGACACACTCCCGCCAACACACACACACTTCCTCACCCACACACATGCACACACACGGCTGCAACATTTAATGTGTGCAATATATGTGATATAGAAGAAGACAGAGTCTCCTTTTCTTCTCTGAGAGTGCTTGTGGTTGAGTTGTTTTTCAACGCTGCAACTAAGGGCTTCTCCTTGCAGCCACAGTGTGCTGACCTCTTCAAAGGACTCAGCTGGTTTATTATTCATTTGCTTAGCAGACATCCTTATCCAGAGCAATTTTTATAGCTTACTTTTTACATATTATCCATTTATACAGCTGGATATTTATTGAAGCAATTTGGGTTAAGTACCTTGTTCAAGGGTACAACAGCAGTGCCCCCCATACACACACACACACACACACACACACACACACAGGCACACACACACATACAGTCACACACACACATCTCCCAAATACACAGGCCCAGAATATATTTTTTGCTTTCGTGCACAGCAGTGATGCTAGCAGGTTTTAGTTAGCAATTAGCGGGTGGGTGAAAGTTCTGGGTGTGCTGAGTGCCCTAGTCAATGCCCCCGCCCTCCACGACCATGGTGTCCCCACTAATGAACAGTGCTAATTGATTACAACGCTGGTGGGAGGGGGGGTGGGGTTATTGTTTCTGGCCCTTTTCCAAAGGTGAAGGTAAAGGGGAGAGTAATCACACACATGCACCCATTCATGCACACCTATATGGACGTAAAAAATATGTCCGCACACATACACAGTCGTACCCCAAATGGAAGCAAATGCACTCATACCCACATACTCACAGAGTTCTATGAGAATTGCAACTGGTTTGAGAAAATCATACCGTAGGGACAAAAATGCAGCAGACGTTTGCTTACAAGCGGATCTGTCCTTGTATACCAATACAGACGTTCACCCATTCACATAATTTGGGGTTAATATCCTGTCTCTGCCTGCCAACAGCTACCCTGTTAATGAATTTGGGAGTGTGCATGAGGGAGATGACACTGTTAGTTTTAGTGTGAGTCAAGGTCACGCAAGTGGAGATCCCAAGAGGCTCCAGGTTCATTGTTTAGCTAACGGGAGAGGACAGGTCCATGTCCTGTTCTGTACAAATTTTAACTTAACTATCATTTTGAAAACACATGGAATGAGAATTGATAAGTTCATAAATGTATTAACAGTGGGGTTTGACCTTCATGTTTCAAAGCCATATCCCTTTCAAAACACACAAAACAAGCAATGTAATGTTACAATCTCGAATTTCTTTACTGAAATTTAGACTTGCCCTTTTGTCTGGTGCGTTTTTCTGTATATGTCTATTTAACTAGACCTTTATTTTATTGCAATGCCAAAGGTAAAAAATGTACCGTATAAATATTCGTGTTGCCAGCCTCTGCGGAGATATTTTAAGTGTTGCCACGCGATATTGCAGACACCCAGAAAATCGGAATCTATTTGAACGTGTAGACTCCATTCGGGTTGAAACTGTCCGCGTTTTACAAGACGTCGAAACATAAAAATACAGAGGCCAATTATGGCAGGCGCTGCTGGTTTCGTATTCAGTGATGGATGCCATTTGACCTGGCCATCTCAGCGCGGGTCTTCCGATGGAAGCGACTGGCAAACAAGCCCATTAGAACTGGTCAGATGTCATCAGTCTGTCTCAAAAGACCCACACTACAAAAATCGAACCAACTGCATCAAGGAATTAATATAAGGCACTGTAGATCATTAAAATGTAACCTTAGTACTATTCAGCTTCGTCTGACAGAGACAAGGAGGGAAAATTGTAAAATTTTTTGTTCGTTTGATTTTTGAAAAATTATGTCTTTGCACATGCACATTTTACGTTTTTGTTTCCTCAAATGTATGCGTTTATAACACGTAAATAATGGAAAATAAATGAAATAACACTGTACAGGTACCATCCAAGCTTGCGTGAGTCTTGCAGTTTTTTTTTTTTTTTTAATCAAGACTTTTTTTTACGATTTTTGTAATTTTCAAGGCCAGCCTATTACCAGAAATTTTTTGTTCTTTTTTGTTTCTTTCTTTCATTCGTACACTGCCAGGCGGCGAGAGACAGTGCGGCGCTGGGACAGATCTAACGTGTTTTGGTCTGTAGGTGATATGTTCTCAAACTTTGCTGAGTGAGAGCAGGACTCGACCTGACCCTGACAAGTTTGGGTTTGCGCGTGATGGGTGGCAGGAAGAGGCTGTGGAACGCGCGGCCATAAACACTTCACTGGTCCGCCGCACACGTTCCGATGAGGAATTTTAACTGTCAGCGTTAGTTAAACCGAGTATGTATTTTACCTGATTAGATCATTGCATGTGAGAGCATGTCTGTGTTTTTTGACGAGTCAGACTACATGCACGTTAATAATTTTATAATACTGAAATGTTTCCGTTACGAAAAAAATAGAAAAAATTATCTTCAGTTCCAGCTGCCGTTGTTATTGTCGTTCGTGTCCCTTTCAGCGATATTTTAATGTTTTAGCTTCACATATGTATAATTGTTATTATCTTTAGTAGGAGTGGCAGGAATAGTCATAGTAGTAATAGCAGTAGTAGTAATAATATTCGTTCATCGATCCCTGAAATTATACTGCGAAGAAAATCGAATATGTAATATAATTTAAATTATGGTGAAATGTTTCATGCAGTGCGAAGTAACACTTGTTAGAGTCCGTTTTTCAAATCTGAAGACAAAAGGCTTTGCATTTAGATCCTGTTCTTATAGTCGTCACAGACGAAAAACAGTAGATGTATGTTTTAAACTTATAATTTCTTCGCATTTTGGAAAAATCAAATTGTATTGAAAGCGTCTGCAGCATATGTAATTCCTTGTTAGATAAATGATGGTTTCTGGCAGATTTGTTGAAAGAGTCTGACAGTATCGTTTTTTTTTCTTCTTCTTCTTTTAAACCCCCAACAGAAACAGTAGCGGTTTGGTTTCCTTGATTGTATCACGGGGTAAAACGCCAATGCTTTTTTTGTTTGTCTTTAAACAGCGATCTGTCACCTGCCTCTCTCTCCCTCAGCCACCCTCACATATGTCTTTTTAATGGCTACCCGTTCAGGTATGGAAAGCTTTACTGCAGATTTACTGTATGGTGCACAACTGAGCCATTCAGTCTGGGCAAGATAACATCCTTGAAGGAATTCTGATGTCACCTGAGCTGTCCTCTGAAGCGCTGCAAAGCTTTTTACACCGTTTAACAAAAGACGCCGCAAATAAACACTGAAAAAGTTTTTTTTCTCGTACATTTGAAATTGTAATCCAATTTTGGTTACTTTTTGGTATTGTACGCTAAGTATTTTAAAATGTCAAAGGTGAAATTAGAATTTTATGTCTCGAAATGAGCCGAAGTGTGTGTGTCTTAAGTCTGCTTCGGGTTTGTCTACCTGCCGCGTGGTCCTGTCGACTGAGAAACATACAAACTGGTATTCATTTATAGAAGATACTTTGTTGTTGAATGTTTTATATTACATTTATTTAAAAAGGAACAACCCAATAAACATGAGGGAAATATTGTTTGTATACAACTTCCAATATTAACATAGATACACCAAGCTTCCCACGGAACAGTAAATTAAATTATTTTTTACATTTTTACATAAATTCATGCTTTTAAAAGTCACGGATCAGTAGTGCCTACTATTAACACGATCCTTAATTATTTGTCAATCCAAAGAGTGGTCTCGGCTGCGATCACATCAATCCCCGTCCCGCGATTGTGCCACCATTTTTTTTCCCAATTTACTTTATGATTTTCCACTAGAAAGCGTGGAGTTAAGGAATTACGGCAACTGGGAGGAAAGACTGGAAGCAAGACTGGAAGAAAACAATCAGTCGCAACCCAGGCTCCGTTTTACCAGAGTGATGTAATACAAAGGCACAATATTAAACAGAAGTGACCCAAAACTATATGGATTTTTACGTTTTTAAACTGTCGTTTAAAGTGCAGCCGTTGATTCACGGGAAGGGTCCGTTGTGGTATCTTGCAGGGGTGCGCTAAACGACCATTTTGTGAAATAAGCAATTGTGAGACACAATAGAACGTATTAATGTTTAATAAGAATTTAAACTGAGTGAAAGAGGGAGGGGGAAATTCAATGTGTTATGTAAACCTGACCTTTTACCCTTTCATTTTATCACACAAAGGCTAACCATTTAAATAATATCAGGAAGGAGTAACAGATACAACAATGTAATCAAACAAGACTTTATAAAAAGAAACTTTTCTTCCGCAGTGTGGAAAATTTCCAACTTCTTTTCTGCTCGCTTGATTTTTATTTACTTTTGCCTTTTTACTTGTTTGGAAAACATAAATTATACTTAAATCTAGACGAGTATAAAGTATATGCAGTAAAATGTACAATTCTCTATGGGTCATTATTTTTACTGGATTCCTGGTCGCTCTGGTCGTCGGTGAAGCACACGTCAACATCGCTGTCATTGTCACTTTTTTGTTCCTGGTCTTGAAAAAGTCCCCCCATTTTGTCATCGGTTTTTTTCATCGTCTGTCCTGGATGCCTTGATTTTACGTGTCTCTCCAAATCCCTTCGACGAACGAGTACCTTTCCGCAAAACTCACACCTGTAGGGCGTGTTCCCCTCCGCGTGCAGGCGGATGTGCTTGTTGAGGTTGCTTGGGTCACCGAAGGGTCGAAAGCAGACTTTGCATTTGAGTGGTTTGTACCCGGTATGCGTTCTCATGTGAATCTTCAGGCCGTATTTCCGAGAGTACAGTTTACCACAGTAAAGACACAGGTGCCCCTTTTTTGGCTTGCTCGAACCGGATGTGGTGGTGGGAATGGACTCGAGCCTGGCACGGTTCTTTTCGACTGCAATCTCGGAGAGTTGCTGGGCGTGCATGGCGATCTCCCTGTCAATGTTTGGGATGGAGCTCAGGTCAGGGTTGAGAGCAGGGGCACCGAAATACGACATGGACTCCGGGTACTTGAGAAGGTTGCTGAAGTGAAATTTTAGAGGGTAGTACGGTGAGCTGTAGAGCAGTTCGCCATTATAGACCGTGAAGGGCATTAGAGGGATATTGCAGTCTCCGCTGTAGGGCTTGACACCATCAAACTGGGGGAGGGAGAAACGTTCAAAATGGAATCCAGAGGAGATCTGAGAATAGCGCGAGGGAGAAAGTCCCGAGTGGAGGCGGCTTTCCACCTGCTTGAACGCAGACGTTTCCTCGAAGTGAGGTAGTAACGGAAACCCCCGGATGGCATTGGTGCATGGCACCACTGGTGATGCGGATTCTATGGGGTGGACGCACTTGGAAGGATGACTGCCCAAAGGTTCGTTGAGAGTGCGTGTGGATTTGATATTTCCTAAAAGTTTACTGAAGCCTAGTCCGTTTGGTTTGACATTGGGCTCCTCTCGAGATCCCTCCGCCGGGGTAATCTTGGACAGTCCTGTGGGTTTGAAAGCCGATCGTACACCAGGATGAAATCCCATGTTGTTCAGCACAGAGGATGTCCCGCCTATGCCCAAAATATGGCCGTGATTCCTCGCCGAAGTCACGCTCATATCAAGGGCCCCGTCCTGCTCCTCCGAGATCGATTTCTTCCCTGTTTTGTTCAGAAAAGGTGAGGAAGACACAGTCCGTCGGAGAGAGTCGGAGCTAGAAGTGCCGTGGCCGTTCCTTGGGGACGCCGTGGCGTTTGGAGTGTCCCCGGATTTGGGGGACCTGCTGAAGTTCTCTGAGCTTCTGGCCTGCTCGCTGTTCATGAAGCCCCGCCCGTTACTTAGAGCGCATTGGAAGTGAACATGAGCTTTGAGTGTATTGGGGTACTTGAAAATTCTCCAGCAGTACCAGCAGATATACCGTTCCTCGCCTGTAATGTAACAGAGAAAAATACTTTATTATCCATCTGTTAGTTGTTGCATTTTGATGTTGATACCGATGGATGGTCGTTACATTTTACCATCACTCGTTAGTAATAGCAAGAGTTTATATTAAAATAACTGCCATGGTTATAGCTCAATATCATTTCCACCGTATTCGGACATGACACCAGTTGAACAGTGACAGTGTAAGGTCAATCATTTCGATGTAATGATTTTGTAATCCTTATATGGCTGCCGTTTGTGATTAGCCTAAAAAGAGCAAATGGCAGTCCAATCTGGCGCACAGAAAACCAGTATATTCTGAATGGGGACTCTCTCTAGGCGCTTTCCCGTGGAACTGATAGCAGCTGTTGCCTGAAATCGCAAGGCGCGGCACACAATGCTGCCGGCCCATCTGTTGACGCTGAAGAATAGGAAGCGTATGTCAAGGAGCGCGCGGTGTATTGGCCGGAGAGCAGTGCACACAGCACTCTCTCGCAAATCAGGGCAATATACATCCCACATAAAAGTTAGCATTCATTAGACAACAATACCTAGCGTAGCCAGCTAATTTACCGTAGAGCACCTTTTTGAATTTATTTGCTTTTGAATACATGAATTTTAATGACGGTGACATTTGTTAACCCCTCTCGCGTTGAATTATTATTATTAGCTACGATGATTAGAATAAGGAAATTTAACAATGCACATATTTTAAATGCTGCATTTCTTATAGTTATTGCTGCAATTGCGGGGTGCTTAATCATTAACAGTACAACAGATTTGCAATTTTTTTAATCTTGGAGAATATCCATGGTAAGACCTCTAGTATTTCCCATAGGAAAAACAATTTCCAGCTGTAACCCTAATGACCTTCATTATTTATTATATATGTGTAGAATTAATAGTAATTAATGAATTAAGGAAATATATAATGTATTATATAAAACGTCAACTGTATTAGGTGACATCTAATCGAAAAATGAAAAAATGAGATGCCATTTTTTCTATCATTTCTTAGTATCACGTGCTATAGCTTTGTGAAATGACCGTATATCTGCCCTGTTTCAGCGGGTTATCCTGGACGATTTACCGAGATCTCTGGATAGCATCCAATATTTTAATTTAAAATATCTCAGTTTATTAAATATTCACAAAATAACATCGGTATTGTTTATTTCAAATTAATTACTGTTCCAGTTATCCGATTTAACAATTGCCGTCCTTGGTTTCAAGATATTTATTGTTATTTTATTATCAGTAGTAGGCCTGGTACTGGTAGTAACAGTAGTAGTGTC
Organism: Megalops cyprinoides; assembly: GCF_013368585.1. Lineage (NCBI taxonomy): Eukaryota > Metazoa > Chordata > Actinopteri > Elopiformes > Megalopidae > Megalops > Megalops cyprinoides. The sequence continues at coordinate 26,562,022 of NC_050592.1, forward strand.
ATTATTGTTGTTATCATTAACGGAGGTGGCTTAGTAGTGTGGATTCAATCATTTTATCGAGTCGGTCACTATCGAATAAATTACAATTTGAATTCATCAAAGCGTAAACAACTGATCATTGAGATCAATCAAGTTTATATGATAAACAGCCTTTTCTTCTGGGAAAATTATGAATGAATTTGTTGAAAAATAGTTTCAGTAATTAAATAACTATTTCTGCGAAAAACCTGGATATTACTTAAATATATTTCAGCCCGTTACAAATTATTAAATGCAACATATGGAAATCTTTCTCATAAATGATCAATGATATTTGTGCGATTTCTTTGCTGTTTTCTTGCCTGCTGTTTGATACAGTGTAGCTGATACAGAATCGAGCTTCACGAAAAAGTGTAGCCTAATAAAGCCTAGTTAAATATTATACTACTGAAGAAACAAGAGCAAGTGGCACCGCTCATAGTTTTTTTTTTCAAGCAGATAGTCTAACCACGCGCCAGTTTATTGAATTGGTATAATATTTACAGTAGATGGTATCGATTGGGTTTAAACTGTGCAGTGAGAGACCATACAAAATGTCAATGAAAAGTAACAGGGATATATCACAATAATAAATCATTTATCAACGATTGAACACCTGTTGCAACAAACCAATGAGCCGACTGGCACATTACAGCTGTACAAAAACCGAGAAGGTGTTTTATTCCATAGAAACCGCCTCGTTTTATGATAGCTTTTTGTTATCACCATTAAATCGTGTTTGAATACCATTGGAGATGAGTCGAACTCTCGTTCTCCATGCCAAGAGCAAGTACACGAATACATCTCTTATGCGACACATTGTAGCTTCTATTTCAGAATTCATAATCCCACAATATCAAGCACTCAACTGCAAACCACTTCAAGATGTTTACCTTTTTCGTCATGCGTTGGTGTGGCTGTGGTGGGAATGTCGAACCACTGGGCCAGAGTGTTGGAGTACCAAACGCTTAGCTCTTCTCCCGGCTGGACGTCTCTCAGCACGCGATAAAATATCTGTGTGTTTAATAAAAAGGGACGTTTTCAGTGGTCACTTCTCACCGTGTTTATTTTTCAGACAAAGAGTTGCGCATGTTTATGGGAGTTAGACCTTACCTGCCCCCCGGGTAAATCCGAGACCGCCTCGAGGTTCTGTTCTTGACCGTTTCTGGCCGCGCGGATTAGTCCAATCCAGTCAGACACGGGACTGCCTGTTTCGTCCACAAAATCCCCCCTAAGAAGTCGAATCTGTTCGTTTTGGAACATACAAAACAGATCATTAGAAAAGACGAAAATATTTTTAACACAGTTGTTACAATGAATGAAACTTTGCAAATACTATATATCGAAATACATTAATTAAAATGACTTATAAAAAATGTAAGGTTTTGTACGTGGAAATTGGAAAATAATCGTTTTTATCGTGAACGTATCTTTACATTTGAAAATAATTTCATTTTGTTGCTTAATTATCTTGGTTTCTTAGTCTAATTCGTAAATTAATTTAGGTAAATTTAGTGATTTTCGGATATACAAAATAAAATCGCAATTCCATCCTTATTTAATCTTTACTGTTAAGGGCTTAAGGGCTAAATAAATATCGTACCTGGGGGGATTTTGAACAACGCCGCGGTTAATGCGTCTTTATCTGCTCTATTAAATAGCGTTGATCATTTTCAAGGGAAAACGCCGTATAATTGAGTTGATATGAGAAACGAATTTGAAGAGTGTCAAAGCGTTTCTAAACTGTTCAAGCAAATTAAAAATTAAAGCGTGACATTTGACAGGGGGAGTGCACCTGATGATCTCGCACAGCCCGGAGCGCTACATTCAGCAGCATCAATCACAGTTAGACAGCATGAAGAGCGAACAAGGCTCTATTTACACGCCGTTAAAAGCATTTAAACTCCCATTTTAAAAAATAAAAATGCAATCACAGAAACAATAGCTTAGCAAAAAATTGCGCACAAAATACATAACATACTCCGTTATACATTTTAAAAACAGCAGTCTAATTATGCTGTTTGGTTTGATTTAATCAGACCTCATTATTTTCCTTTATTTATATGTTCATTTTTGAGGACGTAATGATCTATTTTATGACTTAAAAAAATGAATGCTGGAGGCCATGTTTTCTGCTTTAGTGCCATCTTTCCCTGGCCGCATTACATTAAAATTAATTTGCTCATCGAAATAACTAGCTTACTAGCCTGTAAAAATTTAAAGGGCGAGGGCATGAAATCTCACATATCAGCTCAGGTCTCCCTATTAGGGCGGTTAAGTACAGGCGCAGAGTGACAAGTTGTCCTACTAATATAGCTCAATTATTTCCAACCTGACAGCGCAAACCAATTAATAACCGAACGCCCAATGAATTGTGACAGGTCTGTTTCATGGTTTAAAAAAACTGCCCCGTTCTCTCTACCTGCTCGTCGCTTCACAAATAGACCAATTAATTAAATGTTAGCCGAATTTAATGTATTGATTTTTTTTTTACTTAATCTGTTTTGCAAAATTTATTTTCACGGATTTTTTTTTCTGGCCTGCTTTAACAGATGCTTTATCTTAGAATAAATTAAATTTAGGTCCGCTTAATCCACTCTTTGAAACAATTTCATAATGATAATATACTGTAATTTATATACACAGTTATTATACTTTTATAAATTATTTTTGTATAATCCGCGTTCCCACGCTTTAGCAAGTTTGGAAATGCAAAAATTTAAAAATGTCGATCAGTGTTGAAACCATTTAAATATAATGCTAATTAAACTGTATTTATTTGCTAAAAATTAATGTACTGAAATGTAATATTTCTCTCTATAAAAATATTAACATTTTTTCTCAATTAAGTTTAAATGCCAGTGAAGTTTATATTGTAGCAATAAACTTAATAATGACTTTTAAAAGCTAGCCTGACATGTAAACTGTGGTATCATGGTACATAAAAGGTGTGAAGTGTAAAGTGCAAAAATGGAAAAGTAATTAATGCAATAAACGGCGGTTTCTATACCTTCTTCTTGAGGCCGGGCTCTCTGCGGTCGGACATGTACTTCCCCAACGTGCAGGTGCCCGGTAGCGGTCCCATCCGCAGGCCGGCCGGGATGCTACAGTCTGCACTCACGCTGATGGTGGGCGCCCGGGTCGCTTGCATGGCTGGCTCAGCGCACAGTGGGATCAGAACCAGGAAGACCAAGCAGGGAACTGATTGAAACGAGCAGATACACGGAGATGAGGACTGGCTAATCTCCGCCCGCAAAGTGACGCGGTGGCGTATGTGATCCGGCTTTTCAAATGAAGCAGCAAGGTACCCCTCGGCACATGAATGCGCAGGGGCGCGCAGGGGCGCGCAGCGCGGTGGGAGAGTTTGGCTCCTTTAGCAGCTGTGGAGAATCCTCAGAGAGGGTCACATGGAGTCTTTCCCTCACCCTTGCGCATAATGAACCGCTCCAAACGGTCAGGAGACAATAGGCCAGGCGACCTTCCCATCCCCAAAATCCAATTTGTCAAGGGCAGAGAAAAGAAAGTCCTGAATGAAAGGTCTGAAGCGACCATTAATCCTCAGCATGTGGCTTTGTTCTCTAGACAGTTCCGATATTTTAACTGACAAATCCACTGTATAATTTCTCCATAAATTCTCCCTTCTCTTATTGTCCCCTTACAAACCAGTTTTTGGAAATCAGTGACTACTTTAAATCTACTTGGCTGCATCCTTTTAGCTTTAATATACTTCAAAGCTCTTTATTCTGTCCCCTTGGCTGCATTGTATGGGTCCGATTAACAAAAGGAGCAGGAATGTTTGGAAGACTTGTTAACTTCTATTGACTCCCGGCGTGTGCCAGGCTGAAATCGGGCAGGTACTCGACGGGAGAACCAGCAGAAAAATAACCACGATCTTATCATTTCACACTTGTGGTTTTCTTGTCCCCCTACTCACTTCTTCAGATGGTTTCATTAACCTCATTTATGGCACAATACAGAGCGTAAGAGCCCTCAGTGACCGCATAGCGAATTTGACCATTTATGAAGTCCAAGTGAATTTGTTGTCATTTCAGGATATCAGTTTTCAGCCTGGGATGGATTCCAATTTTAATTTGAAGAAATAAAGACATAAAATATATTTGAATGCATATATGGACTTCATTTTATATATTATGTATAGATTCGTACATATATTTTAAGCTATGGTTTTAGTCGATGGACATTTATTTATTCATTCATTTGTGTCCGAAGTAAGAAACTTCTACTGCCCTCTTCATTTTAAATTGAAATAATATCAGAAATTAATATATTTTAGCCGAAAGGCCTGTTTTATGGGCTTATGGAAATTAAATGTACTAGTTCGTGATACCAGACAAACTAACTACACTACTTGATTTTCTAGACCTTTGTAAAACCTTAAAATTAATTGTTGAGCATCAGGTGTATATGTGGCTTATAGCTGGGACAAGATGTGTCCTAAAATGTGCACTTTGAATTTAAATTTGCAAATTAAGTTCTTGAATAATATAAATAATATTCCAGCAATTTTTTTTCACTTTGTTGATTTTGTGTATGTGCTGGATAGTAATCTGGGGCTTTAAAGAACATACCGGGGTCCAGAGAGAAGGAGCGTCCGGCCGCTTTGTGACTGCAGGTTTTAAAACTGCGTTTGACCCCTTTGATCATCGGTCTGAATGGCACAACAGAAGAAGGAGAAAAACAAGAATTTGTGGGCGATAAATTCAAGCCATGAACATGTCCTGCTAACCTCTGCCCCGGCGACTCCGTGATGACACTGCGCTGTAATTGGGGGAGCAGAGGTGGGATCTTTCGCCACGCAAAGGTACCCCACTGTTCCATTCCGGGCGTTGCTCTTTTACCCGCTTAATGAGTCAAAGAGCGTGAACGACACGCGAACAATTTTATCAATAGACGCATGTAAAAGCCGGCTGTGCGGAGGGTTATTTATTAATGTCGTCACTGGCGACTGGTTCCCATCCGTCCGAGAATAGAGAGCCCGGCCTCTGAAGCGCTCACACCAGCCAGCCGATTCTTATTCTTGTCCTGTGGCTCAAAGCTGAAGTTCTCCAAGTGAAATAAATTGTTCACAAAAGAGGAAAGGAAGACATTTTCTTTTATATTATCCTTACCCCGAAATCAAGGGTGAAACCCATCTAACGCGCTCACTCGAGCAGAGCGCGCCTTGAAAGACTGGGTGTTAAAAGTGAACGCAGTGTTCGAAGCAAATGGGATGGAAAATTAAATGAAATTAAATAGCTTGAACGGCGGCATTGTCCTCTTTTAAAAAGACACATTAATTACATGGTCGCAGCTTTATTCAGAGACAATATTGTGGACTCAATCAAAACATTCCAGTACTCTTTTTTATGGACTTCGCCGCTCAGAAAGCGCCAGAGTGAGGGATCGAAGTCCGAGCTGAAGGAAACTTCTGGAGAAGTTATTTTACTTTTCGAGTCCTTACAGTCGGAACTGGCAGGACCTCTGCTTTACAATCCGGGCTTAATGTGGGTTTTGATTTAACAGGTTGCCACATAATGGACCATGATTGTAGAGGAACAACAAGCCTGTGAAGGGCCACAGTCGCGAGAGGCAATGTCCCACCAGGGGAGTCTATTCAGGCCGTCACAGCGCTCCGGATCGCCAAGGGTTCAGCACTTCATCCACACCGGACCACAATGACTTTAAGGCCCGCTCAGGTCCGGGAACACCACATTTTTGCGCCAAAAAAATCACGTAGACCTTTACAAATGTTCAAACTAGTATTTCTTTCTGTTGCAATATTCCTTTTAATGTCCCGTTTTTATTCACTTCAGAATCGACGTTTTATTCATCCTTACACGCGGCCTTTACGCTGCAGTTTTCACACTGTATTTTTTTCCATACATCGTCGTGGTTTTTTGCAGTTTAATTTAACATAAAAGAGCAGCAACATTGAAAAATAATTTTTTGGACTAAATGAATCAAACAACGACTCCATTTTTTAATACACAAACAAACGTGTGGCCGAATATGTAAGACTACCAGCATTCTGATGTAGGCACATGTTTTGGTAGTATGAATCCCACAGCACGAAACATGTCATAATGATTTTTTTTTAATCATATGGTGTCTTTCACACAATTATTTCCCAGGATGTGTAAAGCGCAATGCCCCTTGCCTCTCACTCTTTCTGGGGGAAAGACGGAGCGGCACAAAAGCCGGACCAGCTGCGCCGCAGATAGGGATGCGGGTGGGACATTGCAGGCCCTTTTGAATAGTAATTATGCTTGTATGGGAGTCCCACCAGATGACATGATTGGGATTTTAACCCAGACTAATATTCAAAATCGCATTAGAAAGTGGCGAAATAAGTGGCAACTGATTCGGTGCTGTTCATGCGTGCTCTCATTTTTAAACGCTCGCCTCAGAAAGGGACCGCTTCATTTCAGATTCAAAGCCTGAACAAAGTTAGCGCTGCCTTTTCAGCCGAATTTCCCCGACTTTGGCTCACTTGTTTCGGTTGAAAAGGCACGGATAAAGGGGAGTAAACTTGTCTGAATTGAAATGTTTCGGTGTACCTTATAAATTCATACCTTCTCTCACTCGAGTGCCTCAGAAAGAGTCCTCTGTCTCTTAGATTCTCTGTGCTGTCGAGCGCATTTAGCGCGGACTCTATTTGTGAAGTTCATTTCTAGGCAAATGTATTCAGGGAGGGCTGCGGATGAATAGCGCTGTGTGTCAGCCGGCCCTAATTGGGATTAAAACACTTAAACCATATGCAAGCGGTGACAGAAATTCTCAGGTTTCAGAGGAGACAAACTTTTGCCCTGGGAGGTACTGTGACATTATACTAGTGGAGCAGTAGGGTATATCAGTGGGAAAAAAGGAAGGAGGTTGTGTTCTCCGCTCGAATGTGTGAGGCAATCAACACAATCTCCATTTGTTGTATTTGTTCGTCTTTTAAAATTTCAGTACACACGTGTGCATTTTTATTCATATATCTAGTTAATAATCCATTCATTGACTATTGACCTAATCACTATGTCTGGAAAAAGTCATTTTAACCTTATAAACGTTATATAACCTACATTATATATAATGTAATTTTAACCTCCAGTTGATGATGTTGTATAATTTTAGTGAAATATTATTATATTATTATATTATTATTATGATGTAGTGCCTGAAGGAGTAACACAAGACAACCAGAAAATCGATACATCCTTATTTTTAACTGTGTCCGTGTGGCTTGTTTGTGTGTGTCGGCATGTCTGTGTGTCGTGTTTCTGTGTGTCGGTGTGTCTGTGTGTGTCGTGAATTGGACTGTACTGCGAATGTAGGGCAGGTGCTACAGGCATCTCGCCACATGCTTAACATTCCGATTCATTTAGATATGCATCCTAAACTTTGGTTATAAAATATGTAATTAATGTGGGAATATATTTTGAACCTAAGACTTTAATTCCCGTATCACACGCTGATGATTTTGTGTTACATTCATGCTTACCTTACATATTCAAAAAGGTTATTGAGCAGCGGATTTTCCCTTATGAACAATGCGATTCGGGAAAAAATGTATGTTCACTTTTAAATGTCCAGATGTACTTTTCTTTCTTTTGTAATTTATTTAATGTCCTTTGATATAAAGCGAGCTTAAAAGTACATCTATATGTTAATGTATTTTGTGATAGCTATTTTTGTGGTTTCATTTCATAATTTGTAAGCACCTTTGTGACTTTATTGATATTTCCACAATAACGTATTGTTTTGGTCAGGCAAATCACTTCGTCTATATTAAAAATTTCCGACTGTTAGCAACTATTGCTGCATTCCTGATATTATTTTTCACATTGGAAAGACAGAAGCCAAACACTTCAACGTTAGTGAAATATGACTCAGCGAAGATATGTAATAAACTGAGAAAGAAGAATGCAATGAAAGGTCGCCCCGGAAACATACCCATATCGGCAAAATATAAAAATGAAAGTGAAATATCTAGCATGTCCTAATGTAAATAGCTAATGTCCTAAATACCAGACCTAGTTACTTGGCAGCATAGGACTGGACGTATCTACGGCACACAATATATGCCTTAATTATGTTGTAGTGACAACTTCAGAAAAACATGAATTCAGCAAATAGCATTACATTAAGTTGTTTTTCCCTCTCGGAAATTGTGTGAAATGTCTTGATCATTGTCTTGAGGTGCACATCTGTTGTCATATCTGTTGGCAAAAGAAATGAAAGTTTCATGTAATATTTTGTTAACCCAATATTTCTATATTTTGATCTATATTTCGATCTAGAAAGCTGGAAGCCACAAACGCTTGCTCTTTTATTTATAATCGATGATTGCATGTATTGGAACATTTAAATTCGTACCGGTGCTTATATGTCGATATACGGGACGCTGATATCAAACCCTTCCGATCTGAATCTATAAAACAATAATAATATCTGCCCCCTTTTAAGCTATTTTTTCGTAGATAATATTGAGCGCATGGACGCAGTTCAAAACAATATGCTGAAATTCTCTTGACAGGACCCTGGATAGCTCCCGGTCGCGCGGCTTCAGGAGTAGAAAGGTCGCCTGCCGCTCGGTCCAACGTTGTTAATTATATTCGTAATGCAGCGTATTGGGTAGCCTTATTTCATGGTGGTGTATGTCGTGGAAATTGAAGGACCTGGGATTCCTGTAGGTCGGAGGCGCATACAGTGGCCAAATGAAAACTAATGATCTGAATCAGCGACAGTCAGCGTCGGGAGACGGTCTCTCAGTTCCTCATTAGAGCGCGGGATTGACAGTTATGGGTTTAATAATCCCCCGTTCCGTTTATAGAGAAAATAAGAGTCTCGTGTACTCGTTATTAATTGCGCCTCTGTTTCGGGTGGAATGAGCTTGTGGAAATGATGACCAGGGAAGTCGCTGGCTATTGATTAACTCGATATACATCCATGTTCAGTTCGTGATTCATTTGGATAATTGTGGACAAGTCGTTCAGATAGTCCCACATCTTTGGTAAAATCTACAAGCAGACATTTTTTCCTTTTCAGTAGCTGCATCATGTCCTGAAATAAGAATTGCTACAGGCATCCCGACTAAATATTTTCATTGATTTTTTCCGATTTTTCAGATTTTTTCAGAGTTCAGTCAAAGCGGAATTCTCAGATTTTCTGAGTCCATTTCCAGCTTTTTGTAAAACCGAAAATGCGCTGCCATTTAATATGTTTGACAGAAGAATGCATATGTAAAAATATCCTTGTTTTCTGTTATAAGTAAAAACGTACACTCAGAGTGTGGTTCTGCTCTACAGAAACTTGCCGCACGGGATTGCTTGATAATTGCGCGTTATCTGTTATTAAATCTGTTGACGTCTATTTATATGGAATTAATTATTTATTTACGTTCTTTTTTATTTAGTATCCACAATTCAGAGAATTTAGAGAGTGTATCATACATACCCTTCATAATTAATAATGTAAATACCCTTTAAATGCCTTAAAAAGGTTAAATATGTTTCTGAAGGGTAAAATGGCAACGTCCCACCTGCAGACTGAACCAGCAAGATTACAAGCTTCCTTCACCACTGTTTATTCCACGTGCGTGTATACGTTTGTATGATGATTTATATGTCGAGGTGATACATCGTAATGCCATCATATTAAAACACATTCGTATAGCTGCAATATATAATTGATACTCAGACACCACAAATTGAACCGTGTTTCATATAGTGTAACAGGTAAATATTTCCTGTATCACATGTATTTTTGGCTGATCCCAGGTGTTGCATCCCGGTGTGCTTGTTTCACTTGTCTGCATATTTGCCCTCAGCTGTCAGCATGTTGGTTTTGGGGGTTTGATTTTCAATGAACACAGTAATGAGTCACAATTCAGACATATTGCATTTGGACTGAAATGTGTGTGCGTTTACCGCTTCCTTTCTAGAAGGAAGATGACATTCCGAGGGTGATGAAGTCAGTTAATACGCACACACACACACACACACACACACATATATACACACACACATATATATATATATATATATATATATATATATATATATATATATATATGTATATATGTGTGTGTATATTATATATAGTATATTGTATATGGAAAAGGATATATTCAATGATAGTCACGCTGTAAAGTGAAATGATGCAGTGAAGTGAGGACTGCATGTGTTATAAAGACATTTCTCACAGGGTGTCAAACACTTGGACGTGTGGCCTTTCAGAAGACTGGACCTGTACAAGCCTCAGATCTGTGTCTTATAATGAGCACAGAGCTCTTCTCCTCTCACACAGCGCAACTCCCTCGTGCCATGTTCCCACAATGGCTCAAATAGGTGAACGCCACAGGTTCAAAGGGTCCGACAGCTTAATGGTGAGTACAATGGTGATTACGGCTAATTTATTTTTCCTTAAATTGCAGTTTGATGCCGCATGATCCATATTGCAATCAGAGAGCTGCTGAGTTCACAGAATGGTGTCTCTGAAACCACCCCCCCCCCCCCCCCCCACACACACACACACACACACACACACACACACACACTCACGCACACACACACTCACGCACACACACACACACACGCACACACACACGCACACGCACACCCATGACGCCATGGTCCGACTGGACACTGAGAGTGTTTGGCATGTGGCGAGGAGAAGGGATCGCTCCCGATCAGTGGCAGATGGAGAAGGTGTGGGTGTGGATGGAATGAGGACATCGAGTGACTGCTTCACATCACTTCAGAGCACGGCGCGCCGGCGTGATGCTGAGGTTCCCTCTCGGCCAGGAGCTACTGTCAGGGGTGGGGGACTCTGCCTCAGGTAAACCCCTGTCATTTTCACCAAACCCTCCCCCCAACGCACATGTACTACTCAGTCCTGCTCTGAGCAACAGGGTGCTGTTTGGAGAGAGCAAACTGCTTATTCCTACAGTATGCGCAGTTAAGAGACTGAGAGGAAGCACACAAAGAGCTCATTCTGATGTGCATTTTAGAAAGAAAGGGAAAGAATTTCAGAAAATTTTAAAAAGAAATCACGATCGCTTTTGATCATGATTTTCACATTTGCCATTTGATTGGGTTTGGGAATAATAAGGGGGCCATTCCATGAATGAACTGAAATTTATCATAACTAATCCAACCCCACCTCTCCCTCTCCCTCTATTCAAACTCTTTGAGATGCTGTTTTTCCTGCTTTCAACTGTAACTTACTTTAGGTATTTTCTCATCATGGCTGTGCAATACGCAACAATCAATTTGGTCTGAAGAACCCGAAGAGCACACAGAGTAGATTGCTGATCACTTTATTTGTGCTTGTTGGAGAGTTGTTTAAGGCACACAGGAATTTACTGCTCGTGGAAAAGATAATATAGAAAGATATAAGGCACTCGGGGTGCCCTGGGAGTCAAGGCTCAAGCGGGGTCCGTCAGTAGCGAGGCTGCAGAGGCGTTAGGGAGAGACGCTTTGCTACTCTTCATCTGTGTCATCGGCTGCACCGGAGATGGTGATGGTTCTCTCCTGCGTGTCGCTTTGCATTGTATCGTCCTCTCCTTTAACTGTTCTGAGATCGAAACAAGACGGTTGAATATCCATTGAGCGTTGTTACTTTGTTACATAAGGAACAGTTGTGATTAATTCACTTAATAATACATAGATGATGTTAAATCAAACTTCATATATTTGCTGAAAATATGATGATGATAATTATTATTAGTAGTAGTTTGTACATAGTTATATGTATGTCTGTGTGAATTCTTTTGTCCCATGTGTCTCCCTGGTTGTGAAAGAGGCTACTGTTACCTGATGAGCACAGTCTTCCTCTCAGTCATTTCCACTGCTTGCTCAGTGGAGTAGCCCTCAATGGCTCCCATTTTGCCCTGTCCGCCGATCCCGCTGCCGACGCCCAGGCCTCCGCCAAGGCCGACGCCCATCCCGCTGCCAAAGCCGACGCCCAGGCCGCCACCGCTCACGGCGCTGATGCCGCCGCCCATCAGCGACAGGCTCTGCACCATGCCCGACAGCCGCAAGTCCTCGCCCTCGAT